>NC_056728.1:1323745659-1323778159 GCF_019279795.1 Protopterus annectens
CCCCCACTCTTGCAAGGTAGAAAAGCTAAATAAACTGGGAATAATACCATACATCACCTGGTGGATAGCCAACTGGTTCACAGATATTGCGCAGGAGATGAAAAGAGGGGAAGCTACTTCCACAAAGAGACCAGTCACCAGCAGAGTTCCCCAGGGTTCAGTGCTGGGACCTTTCATGTTTGGCATCTACTACTCTGAAGCAAAAGCAAATACCAAAGGGCTTTGGCCAACTATGTTTGCAGTCACTGAATCCTCAGATGACTTAGCCATCTTGCAGGAAGGCTTTGTTCCAAACAAATAGCTGGTGCCAAAATCATGGACTGAATTTAAATGCCAAAAAATGTGTTCATAGGTTCATAGGTTCATAGGTTCATACTAGGCTATCTGCCCGAGGGCATTTATAAGCCTAGCTTTAGTTTGGAGAAACTATGCCCATTATTTTGCTGTGCCTCTGTCGAGCAGTGACACTGAGGTAACCCATCTCCCATCCATTGGTCAAGATTCCTCTTGAACAAGGCCAGCGAGGTGCTCTGCCTCACATAAACCGGGATTTTGTTCCACAGCATAGGGAGTCTTTGGGTGATGAATCTATCCCTCCAGCACGTCCTATTAATAACCGTGTCGAGGTTTAAGTCTCCGCCCTTGTGGCTCTGAGGGATCTAGATTTTTGAGATGAAGCATGTTCATCAAATCTGGGTTTGACATGGCCTTGTATGTCAGGCATAGGTCACCGTAAGCAACTGAATATAACTGGAGTTCTTTCAGTCGGGCAGCATAAGACACATTTTGAGACCCTTTATCCTTTTGGTGAGGAACTTTTGTGGCCTCTCCAGCTGCTGCAAGTGTCGGGTCAGATACATTCCGAATGGGGCATTGTACTCGATCATTGGTCTGATGAGTGATGAGTATAGGGAGACTATGACTTGATCTAGATGTGAATCCCTTCATGATAAGGTGGGCAATGTAGAAGGTCTTCCTAACTACTTTAGCAATATGAGTGTCGAATGAAAGGCTACTGTCAACCTGGGCTCCCAGGTCCCTAATAACTTCTTCTGTGTTCAGGGATTGCCACCTATATGGTAGCTAGGGTAACCTTATTTTTCCCGAAGGGTATGACTATGCATTTCTTGGCATTTAACTTTAGGCCATGGCTCTGGCACCAGTTATCCGTTTCTGTGAGACCCTTCTGAAGGATATCTGTGTCGGATGTTTTCAACAGTTTGCAGTCATCTGCAAACTTTGTCAGCCATAACCCTCCTGTGTTTGCTTGTACTTCAGAAAAGTAGATGCCAAACAAGAGTGGGCCCAGGACTGAGCCCTGTGGGACACCACTTGTGACAGGCTTTGAGTCTGACATGGCGCCAGCAACTCTGACCCTGTGGGTTCTGTCACTCAGCCAGTTTGCAACCCATCTTGTAATGTATGGGTTTACATTTAAGTTGATGAGTTTTTCAATGATACCCAAGTGAGGTATTGTATCAAAAGCCTTCACCAGGTCTAGGTAGGCTGTATGGACTGCCTTTCCCTTGTCAATGGCCTTGGTGACTGTTTCGAAAAAGTCAACCAAGTTTAGAAGGCATGATCTGCCTTTGACAAAGCCAAACTGGGTTGGATCCAAAGTCTGCAAGTTCCCTATGTCTTTATTTATGAGATCCATTATGATCCTCTCCATGGCTTTGCAGATAAGGCTTGTCAAGCTAATGGGACGGTAATTTCCAGGGTCGGTGGAGGCACCGTCTTTGTGGAGTGGGACCACAGTCGCTGTGCCACTCCCTGGAGTGCGATCCGGAGGTGAGACTAAGATTAAACAGCTGTCCTAACTGTGGGTTTAATTCCTCGTTGAGTTCATGGAGCACACAGCCGGGACACCATCAGGTCCCATGGATGCTGTGTTCTTTGCCTTGGAGAGCAATTCTCACCTAGAGATGTTTGGGGGCTACAATCATTTGGTATAGATATCTCTCCTTTAGGGAGAAGTTTGCACTGAACCTTTCAGCCAGTATGTTGGCAATGTCTGTAGGATCAGTAATCTTCACATCATTTTGAACTAATTCT
Organism: Protopterus annectens; assembly: GCF_019279795.1. NCBI lineage: Eukaryota > Metazoa > Chordata > Ceratodontiformes > Protopteridae > Protopterus > Protopterus annectens. The sequence continues at coordinate 1,323,747,715 of NC_056728.1, forward strand.
GAGCATATCTGGGAGTTTCCTCCTAGGTTTCTGACATAGCTAAAGAATGCCTTATGGTTGTCTTTAGAGTCCTTAGCTATTTTTTTCTCAAAATTAGCTTTGGATGATTTTATGAGAGCTCTTAGCTTTTTACTTATAGTGATCAGCGGTGTCTTACCTTTTAAGGATTTTGCTCTATCTTCTAGTTGCTTTCTCCTTTTGTTGTAGAGTTTGTTTATGGCTGGGGTCCACCAGACTGGACGCTTGCCTTTGGTACAAAGAGTCTTTGTTTTGCTTGGGATTGCCTGATCCATGCAGCCCTGCAGGTGCTGGTAGAAGGCATTTGTAAGTAATCTACCCCAGGGAACTACCCCAGTGACAATACACCCCTAAGAGTTGACCCAATTGTTCAGGAACTTATGCGGATAGTAATCTAACCTTCAACTAATATGTGTCCACTATTGTAAGAAAGTCCCTAATTATTACTCAGCTTATAAACAAAGGGATTGCATCTAGATCTATAAATGCTATTGTCCCTTTTACTCAACCATCATTAGAACAACCACTGAGTATAATCCCCCTTGGCATGTATCTGTTCAGACACATGCAGCAACCAGAATGTTCATAGGGATATCCTGCTAAACAATATGTCCAACATGAAGTGACTCATAGCCCTATCGCTATACTCTGTATCCTACAGACTGCTAAGTGACATAAGTCTAGCATATAAGGCATTCTCTGACCCAGTATTAATGGGCCTATTGCACATCAGCAAGTCAAACGGCATCAGAAATGTTGCTCTCTTCTGCAACATCAACAAAATGGTTTGGAGGGACAGGTATATCTTGCAGAAGATGCCACTGCTCTGGAGCAGACTACCCATTCAAATAAAACAAAGCTCATCTCTGTCGATATTCAAGTGTAACTTGGATCTTTGGATGGGTAGTAGAAAGTTTATCCCAGGACGTCTCCCTGTACTACTAATGGACAGAGGTGTGCTTTATGCCATATACAAGTCTCTTCTAATTATTTATGGTATGATCCCAGTTATTCTCACTACGGATAACATATAATTATCGACCATGGGATGGGTAAACCCCCCCGTACTACCTTTGTAATGGTTGCTAACCCTAATGCTGATTCGATGTTATGACTTTTAGATGTTTTGAAGTTTAGATGTTATGGTCTTGATGTTTTGAGTTTAGATGTTATGACCATTCGATGCATTTGATGTTTTTATAGGTACCTATATATATATATATATATATATATATATATATATATATATATATATGTGTGTGTGTGTGTGTGTGTGTGTGTGTATATATATATATATATATATGTATGTGTGTGTGTGTGTGTGTGTGTGTGTGTGTGTGTGTGTGTGTGTGTGTATGTATATATATATATATATATATATATATATATATATATATATATATATAAATGCACATATGCGCACATACATATACTGCAGTATGCTACACACTGGAGAAAGGAGATAGCACTTTTAGTTCACTGCACTTTATTTACTGTTAAGGGTAAAGGTATAATGAAAACTAGCTCAGCTCTACAGACATGTGCCTCTTAAACAAAGTTTCTTACATTCTGTACTTAGGTCAGGCCGAAGTATAATTTCATCTTTAAAACTCCAGCTAACTCTTAGATGAAGTATTGATAATCTTCCAGATGTATCTATAGATGCCTTCCTGTTACTCCACAAGGTCTCTGGATGGTATCCACCATGAATATCTACAATACATCTCCTTCTCAGTGAGGGGTATACATCTCTCTCTCTCACATTGGACTAAACCCCTTCCTTTTAACTGCATTTCTTCAGGTGTCCCACATCAGTCTCTGTTGGTTTCTGCTTTCTGCTGTTGCTGCAGCTGTATGCTTTAAAATATTGTTTGGTGTATATATAGCAGCTCAACATTAAACAATAGTTTTCAAAACACAGCATTTTCATAGTCTTTAGTATCAGTTATGCAGAGTGATCCCCAGGATAGAACTCCCAGTTCTATCTTGTTTAGAATTGGTTATGAGACCTGAATAACTGCATTGGCATTTTTATCACCTGATCTGTGTTGGGAAGTATATTTGAAGGGTTGCATGGTTAAAGCCCATCTGACTAATTTGTTTTGACATGCATCTGTTTGTGTACCCTTTGCAGGGCGGATGATTAGTGGGTAATGTGAAAGTACCACCAATAGCTAGTATCATGATGAAATGGATACCTATTTAAAGGTGAGCCACTCTCACACTGTGGTAGAGTACTTCATCTCCAGGCAGCAGAGTGGGTGTTCTTCACCACCTGTTAGCCAAGAAAGTACAGCTCCTTCCCCTACTTCAGATAAGTAGGTATAAATGATAAAAGGCTTATCAAAGTCAGCAGTGATTAATGCCGACTCTAAACACAAAATATTTTTCAGCTGATCAAAGACTTCATCTGCTGCTGCTGTGGTCCACCTTACCTGGCTTTCATAACATTTGTTAGAGGACAAGCTGTGGTAGCAAAGTTGGATACAAACTTTCTATTGTAGTCTGTTATTCCAAGGAATGCTTTCACCTAACACTTGGCATTGCATATTTGCCATTTCTTAACAGCTTCATTCTATCTGCTTGAGGGATAATTACCCCAATCACATATCCTGAGTATTTAGCTTCTGTCATACGAAACGTATTTTGGCAGCATTAACATTAAATCCTGCCTGCCTTAAAGATTCTAGCACATGCTTGTGGCTTGGTTAAATGTGACTCCACATCTTCTGAGTAAATTACTACATCATCAGTATATACAGCTGAGTATCTGGTAACAGATTTCAGCACTTTATTTATGAGCCTATGAAAAGTGACAAGAGCTCCATAAAGTCCAAAAGACAAGACGGTATAATGAAAAATAAGGAAGAAGATATTTGGGATGGAGAATGCTGTGGTAAAGAGAATAAGCCAGTAGTAGTGTAATTTGGGTCAGGTAAAGGAGGAAGTCACCCAGAATGCAAAAGTTCAGGTTACCCAACTGGCAGTGTTGAAGAGCTGCCAATCAGGTATGTGTATAGTAATGAGATTTGTTTAAACAACCATCAGCAGTTGTCTGAACTGTAGTAAGGAGCTTGTATAAGCTCTTTGATGTAGTTCAGAACCTTGGAAGACTATTTTTTCATCCTCAACTTTGGGGTGCGGGGCACCAGTCGGGGCACTGCTCAGTCTGCCAGATGACCTAGCTATGGTTCTGTCTTTCAGTACCTCTTGATCAAATCTAGGAGGATTAAGAGCCTTGCTTTTTCTAACCTTTCCGTGATCTCATACATCCTGTGCACCAATACCACCTTCAGTTTCCAGAAATCTTTATGAAATCTTATTGATATTGCCTTCAGTTTCCTGCAGTCATTACAACATCTTATTGATATCACCTTCAGTTTCCAGAAATCATTACAAAGTCTTATAGAGATCACCTTTAGTTGCCAGAAATTATTACAAAATCTTATTGGTATTGCCTTCATTTTCCAGAAATCATTACAAAATCATGTTGAGCCATCTGGGTTAGGGACTAAGACAACTGAACTTTTCCATTTACTTTCAAGCTCATCAGTAACTCCCAGTTTAAGCATCTTCCTCACTTCCTCAAGTATTGTTTTTTCTTGGGACTCTGGTACCCAATATGGTTTTAAGTTTAATTACTTTCCAGACAAGTTTCAATAAGTTGCTGAATTAATTGTTTTCTAATAGGCAACTCAGGAAAAAAAAAACTCTTCTTTTCTCAGTAAGAATTATTTTATTTCTTGTTGCTGAGCCCTAGACAAGGATTTGTGTATCCGAATAGTAAGGATAACATTCTCTGTCACCGTACTATCGGCATCTATCTCAGCTCCTAGACTGACTACACAAGCTTTACATTCTTTCCATGATTTCAGCCCATTTACATCTGCTCTGGCCTTGTTTTCCAGGAATTCACTTTGCTCATTGTGTCTATCACCTCAAAGAGTCCTTGCCATCTTGCTGGGAATATATTCATACAAAAGAGAGTAAAACTAACATTTCATCTCATTTCAAGCTCAAGTTATACAGCCTCTGCTGCATTTCTTTTATCCTTTCCATATAATCTTTAACTGTTGGTATAACAATCTTTAACAGACCTTGCAAGTTTCTAAAGTGTGCCTTTTAAGTGGAGTTTCTTCTTTGTCCAACCTCACCTTAACTATGCCCAGCAAGCATCAGGGATGTCTCCCATTCAGTAACTCAGATGGAGTAAATCCTGTTGTAGCTCTGGGCATTGCTCTTATGGCAAACAGAAACTGATCCCTGCTCCTACCTGTTCCTACCATCTTATTTATGGTGTTTAGTGTAGACTTCACAGTTTTGTTCAAGCATTCCACTAACCTATCAATTTGCGAGTGGTACACTAAAGTTCTTGTCTGTTTTGCTTGAAAACACTGGCACAACTGGTGTATTATCCTAGACATAAAGAGGATCCATGGTAGGTGAATACTTCTTTGAATATTTTTATACTGGAGCAAAAGTAAAAGTAGCTTTTTGGTTATTGGCATACCATTGCCTTTTTGCAGTGGCAGTCCTTCAGGAGCCTTTATGGTATGTTAATCACTAGACTGTATCGGTAGTCATTACTAAACTTTATAAAAGGGCCTCCGAGATCCATGGTTAGCTGCTTGAATGGGACCTCAGTAGTAGGCTTAGGTATCCATGGCCTCTTAAACCCAGGATGTGGAGCATTTGTTTGACATTCTGCACACGCTCCACAGAAATTCTCAATGTCTTTTATTATGTTAAGCCAATAAAATCTAGCTAAAATTCCAGCTTTAAGTTGATCCAAGCTTTAGTGCCTTTCAAAAGTATAATTATGTGCAGCTTTTTATGTTTGATCTAACTTTGTACTGACCATGTGACAGTATAGGGTTAAATACCTGTATGCACACATACATGTACTCCCCATATTGGACTAATCATTTTCTTATTAATTTGCAAGAACGAAGATCTGGTGTGGTACCATTGTGAAATTTTGTTTGTTATTCTGTACTAGGATTCCAGTCAGCTATCCAGTAAAAGAATATCATTCTTATACCACTAATTACATTAATATTCTTACAAATGATAGTGACTGATATGGAAATCAATTTCAGCTTCATAAACATTTAGAGGTTTCCTTTCTGGTACCTGCAGCATCCTAAGTAATGTTATACCATCTACTAATTCATCTGCACCTTGTACACAGGTATTAGCCTCCATCTTACATTAGCAACTCAACTATGCATTCAACAGGTCTGGAACTGCTCAGACAACTGGTCAGTCTTTGTTAATAAATAAATACAAATATGACATTATAGTTAACCTCTAACCGGTACTCAGGAAATGTTCACAAAAAGTAATGCGACCCTCTCGTCATCTTTCCCTCCCTACCTGAGTCATGCTGTCCCTCTTCTCAGCATCTTTACAGTGTCAGTCTTTTCTTCGTCTCATCTTCTTCCCTAACTCTTAATTCATAAACTACTAAACAGTACCCACTACCCCTTTGAATATCATGATAACCCTGTACGACCCTGGTTTGTACATTACAACATAACTACTAATTGTATACATAGAAACACGTCTTGAACAAGTATGCAAAACTGTATTAACTTACGAATGTATAGTAATGATAGCAATGTACAAACAAACATGAAATGAGCAAGCACGCAAAACACTATCACTCATATGAATTGCTAGCAATGTACATTACATGAAATATTCAGTCGTCACAACTCTATAAAACAATACTTTTGCCATGTAACTCTTTTTTACTATACATAACCTTTATTATGATAAAAAGGATTTACATGGGATGTAAACTAACTCTGTTAAAGTCATTTCAAAAATATATGTGCGATAGTTGCTTAATTCTTATCTTTGTACAATAAAATAAAATAACATAATTAATTTGTATTTTTAGGACCTGAAGACATTGGAGAGATAATTAATAATCATGTTTATCTTTTTGAAAACCATAATGACTTTTATTTCTTTACCAGTTTTATGTTTCTGTAATGTTAATTCCCACATTGATCTCAGACTTCTATTTGATGAACAGCAATACATCTGTCATACCAAGGCATCATTCAGAAATACAGATTTAGACTTCTCTGCAGAATTTGCATTGCTTATGTGAAAATCTAAGTTCGAAATGTTATGCTACTGCTCTGTGTCAGATGTGATAGCCTCATTCTCACTCAGTTGTCTACTTAGTATAAACTTGCCATGCATTCCCCATTAACATGACAAGTAGATTTGTTATTATACTTCACCCAAGTGAGGCCTGGGATAAATTACTTTTGTTCACCCCTGGGGAATATCTAAAAGCCTTTTGTGATTGATTAGTTTTGACAGTGAAAAACTATGGCCCATACAAGATATGATAATATCTTCTAAAACATATATCCAGCTCTTTGCAACACAGCCCTAATCTAATGGTACACTCAGCACGTTTTTATACTGGTGGCCGATAATTAACTTCAGACATGACTGTTTTCATTTTTTTCAGTTTCTTCAATGAGATAGATCTCTCTGTTTATCTGGTTCTACCTAGCTTTGATAAACTTACCCACATACAGTATGACCCTACTCCCCATTTTCTATGTACACTTAAATGCAGTAACAACTTCTCTATATCCATCTAAAACAGTTTACAAAATCACTGATCACTGTCACTGCAGTTGTTAGCTTGTGACCTTCTATGTACATCTCAGTAAGCAATTTTGAAAATGATTTATACACAAAATGTTGCCTAATTGACAGTAATGTGAATATTTTATTGATGCTTTTCAAAAGGACAACTACAAAGTTTTTCAAGGTTTTTAGCTTGCTGTAAACTGAATCACCTATGTTTAGTTTTACAATTAATCAGTACAAAGTAAGATGAAGTAATATTAAAATAATATTATAGTTGGATTGTGGCATTCCCTGTATTGGTACCTAATTATGCAGTTGACATAGCACAGGTCCTTATAGTGTTTGTTATATATTTAAGGAATAACTGATGAGTGGGCATGGGTATATGAAGATTTACTCACAGATAGCATGGTTTAATCATGAGGGTGAAGCCTGAGTGATAGTTCTTTAGTGACCAGACTTTTTTCTACTGGTATATGCTCCATTTACAATGGGTACGCTGTTGGACTGTCGAATCATTGTGCTCATTTTTGAATAACAATGACCCATCATTGTACACTTGTTAATGGTGGCTGCAGCATTTACATGTCTTGATAATGCAAATATATATTTATATATACATTTTGTTGACAGAACAAATGTGTTGTTTCTAATTCTGTTTACTTACATGGGGCTATAAATTATAACGGTGGATTTAGGTTATAAATATGCTCTTTTTGACCCTGTTGAGATATTTTTATTTGACTGCATGTTCCTCTGAGTTTATAAGAATAATAGTTCCTTTCATTTCAGAGCCTGACCAGGAGGTAAAATTTGTACTAGTCTGAAATAAGCACTAAAATTACTCAGATAATCAGCACACTGCATCTATCCTGTACATCATTTTGTGGTGAATTGCACCCATGTGCAAGCAACATTTTGGTATGCCAGCAGACACTGCTTATCTACGGGTATCTTTTCACATTAATACTGAGCTAAACTCTTTCCTAAACTTCAGAACTAATGAGGTAGGGTCATGAGATGAGTATGTGGAAAGTTTTATACCCAAATGCTATTAACTGCTAATGTTAGGAATCTGCACTTAATTTGACAAACATTTCCTCATAATTTTACTGAGGTCTAATATTTAACACCACATTTGCAAAGTGTTGCCTACAGAACTATACTCCATGCTTGCTTAACTTTACTATCCTTGCACATTTCTATCTGAGGACAGCGGTTTAGGATATTAGTTTTGGATAAAAAGGCATCATTGCCTATAGTGACCATTATATAATCTTTTTAACTTAAAGGACATATAATATTAAAATTACTTCCAGGATCATTTCCGTTTCATTAAGGATTCATAACAAGTAGAACATATAGTTGCACAGGTCTGTATTAACCATCTGCATATCAATAGTTCCTAATCAATTGTTCATTTCCATTTCCATTCATATTATTGTATAATGTTTGAGGTCTTCACCTTATAGACATGAGGTGCAGGGTTTGATTCTGACCTCAGGATATCGCCTATGCTTAAAATGGCCCTTCAGGGGAGTTAGCCAAGTATTCACCTATGAACATATATATTTTGTTTAAAAACCTTAAATTGTTTCTATGACACCCCTCCTGTGGGCTAGTGTTCAAGGAGCCTCAATCTTCACCACTGACACTGGTGGGGAACATTCACTGAAAAAAAAAATAGACACACATTATTTTCAGATGCAGCTCTCTGCACCAAGTACAAATTCCTTTAAGAGTACACAGGGAATGCACACTGCAGTCCTGGGGCTGGGCTTTCTGTCCAGGCTCCAAATAAGCCACCCACTGATCACTACAGAGCTATGTCCTTAGCCGGGTGTTCCAACCTATGTCCTCCACCACCCTCTCTGTGAAATCAATGCTCTCAGTGTCCCTGTTTAAAGTAACTGTCACACATATCGCTCATCTGGTCAAGATAAAACAGATGAACATCTGTGGGTTCTGTTCAAGCAGCTTTATTATGTGCAAACACATCAGGATCGAGGCTTAATAACTTTAAATTAGATAAACTTAAACAAACTAGCTTAACACACTCATACGTGCTCTCTCTTTCTGGCTGCACTCTCAAAATGGCACTGAAGCTAGCACCTGCTTGCTTTTATATGCACATGCTGCCCTTGAAATGCTTCTTAAAGGTGCAATGCACACACTATTCTACATCCTCCCTCTTTGAGAAATGAGTCATGCATTATTGACTACATTAAGTGACATGCAATTGATACAAAATAAATATCTGACATGCAGTTATACAGAACTAAATTCATATAAACAATTATGTCCAAGTTGCTGTGTATTTCACACTAGATCTGGAAATGTGACCAAATCGTATGACATAGAATTTAGAACTAGGTTTAGCAACTGGGACTGTCTCTGCTGAATGTTCAACTTTGGGGACATCAGGAGCATCATCAGAAATGGAAGTAGAAATTAAGACATGTTCTGCAAGAGGAACATTGTTTGGATTGCTCTGAGATCTAGAGTCTATATCACAGGAACAATGCTGCGATATCAATTCTGATACAGGAAGAAGATGTCTGCGATTTCTCCTGTATTCCATGCCCTCAGATTCCATGAAGTAGGATCTCGGCCGACACATATATCTGTTACTTGACCAATCCGGTCAAAACATGTCGCCGTTTGTATTCTCACTGTGTCTCCTTCTTTCAATGGACGATGAAATCTGCTAGATTTATCATAACTGGACTTCTAGAAAGAACACTTTCTGAATAGTTGGGCTTTGATTGTTCTGTTGTTCTTAGCTTTAGGTCTCAACAAATTGGAACTGATAGGCAATGTTGTTCTGGTTTGCCTAGACAGAAGTCTCTGAGCAAGCGAGCCAAGTATATCATCACAGGTATGTTTCTGAGAGTGAGTAAATTCAAAAAGACATCAGTATTATCATGTTTTAACTTCTGTAGTAATTGCTTTGTACTCTGTATTGCGTGATCAGCTAGTCCATTTGCTATGGGCATTCTGGACTGCTAGTAATGTGTACGAAGTCCCATTCTTTTGCAAATTTCAGAAACAACTTACTGGTAAATTGGGTACCATTGTCAGAAATAACTTTGCGTGGACTACCATGGACTGAGAAATGATGTTTCAACTTGGTGATTACAGCAGTGGACATTAGGTTAGGTAATAAATCGATCTCAAACCGGTTCAAATAAGAGTCTACCAACACTAAGTATTTCTGTTTGTTTCACTCAAATATATCAGTGGCTACTGTTGACCAAATGCGGTTTAGTACTATTACATACTGAACAAGAAGAAAGTACTTTATCAAAATCTTTTGCTAGTCCTCTCACCCTTCTTTAGGTAGATTCGGAACCTGGGTGACCACAATGCAAAATCTGGATGTATTCACATTATAAGGAAGGAAGAAAAACAATTTTAGGACCTTTGAAAGTAATGCCATCATCCATCGACATCTCATCTCTGTAAGGAAAATAAGTTTGCACTTCAGGTGGTACACTAGATTGCTTTAATGGCCATCCAGCATTAATGCAGTGGTTGAGCTTTTGCAAAAGTGGATCAGTCTTTGTATGATCTCTCAGCTCATCAAGTCTCGTGGTAGTAAAATTATGCACTTCCATGACAACAAAGTAAAAATTCTCTGCTTTAAACTGTTCTGTTGTATTTTTGGGTGATCAGGATAAGGTATCAGCCAGATAAAGAAGTCTGCCTTTTGTATAGACTGTTTTTAAATTGTACTTTTGCAATTTGAGCATCATTCTTTGTAATCTCACTGAAGCTAAATGAATAGGCTTCTTTAAAATAGTGACTAGAGGTTGGTGATCAGTTTCAATCTGAATAGCGCGACCATAAATATAATAATGAAACTTTGAACATGCAAATACTATTGAAAAAGCTTATTTCTCAATTTGAGTATATTGCATTTCAGTTTGAGTAAGAGTTCTAGATGCATAGGCTACTGGCCTGCCCTCTTGAAAAATAACTGTGGCAAGACCAAATTTTGAAGCATTACAGGAAAGAGTGACTGGTTTATTGACATCATAGTATCTTAATGTAGGTGGAGTGGCAATTTTCTGCTTAAGGTCTTCAAATGGTCTCTGGTGCTGTTCCAGCCAAGACCATGTAACATTTTTGTGCATTAGCTCTCTCAAAGGCACTGTCAACTCACTGAAGTCTGTTATAAACTTGCCTAAATAGCTGATCATATAAAAAAAAACATTGTAGACATTGAACATTATCCGATGCTGGCATCTCTAGAGTGGATGCTTGCTAGGTCGGGTCTGGTCTCAAGCCAGTACTGGTAAATAAATGACTTACATATATAACTGTTGGTACTCTGAATTTACACTTCAGAAGATTGAGTTTCAAGCTCACTCCACGTGCTCTGTGTAGAACTTTCTTGAGGTTTCTGTCATGCTCTGCTTCACCATTGCCTCCAACTAATAAATCATCTACTATTATGGCACAAGGATGACCTGAAAACCTTTGCGCCATTGCATGGTGAAATACTTCACTTGCAGAATTTATTCCAAATGGCATCCTGAGGAATCAACATCTTCCAAATGGGGTACTGAAAGTAGTCAGTAGTGAAGATATGCGATTAAGCATCACTTGCCAAAATGAACTTTTTGCATCTAAGACAGACAAAACAGCGGCAGTTGGTATTAGGGACTTCCTTGACTGTACCCATAGGATGATGTGGTCTCTTTAATGCTTTGTTCAAATGTCTTGGGTCAATGCATATTCTGATTTTGTCTGAGCCTTTTTTGTGGGCTGCTACCATGGACAACACCCATTCAGTTGGTTCTGTAACTGGACGAATTACACATGGCTGCACCATTTTATCCAACTGAGCTTTGACTTTATCCTGCATAGCTATCGAAGCTTTTCTTGTCAGTCTGACCATTGGACTGACCTCTGGGTCTAACGTCATAGAATATACAACTGGACGTTTGCCTTACTTGTTATCGAAAACATCAGCATACTCTGAGAAGACAGTAAAATTGGAAATGAGACCTGTGCTTATATGATGAACTTCTTTGGTAAAGGAAAGCAGATTCATTCTCAAACTGTCTGAGACCCAACAAAGACTGCACAGGTCTTCAGACTACATAGAGTAGTAACCTGTATCAGTTCCTAGCCAAATAACATGAAAGCACTACTAAGCCTTCGGTATAAATTTCATCGACTCCATAAGCAACAAATTTCGCACAACTGGCCACATTAAGTTGTGCAATAGCTCTCACCTTAGCAAATGTGTCTGCTGACATAACATTACACTTTAAACCAGTGTCTACTTTGATTTACCATTGATCTGGACAGTACAAAACTCTTAATTCTTTGCCCTCAAATCTACTGCATCAACCTTTTTACCAATTACTGATACACCATCTACATAGAAAGTAGGGCTGAAGCTTTCTATATGATCAACTTGCTTTTTAAGTGACCCTTTTTTATAACTGTATGAGGTTTACTTGATTAGCAAAACTTTTGAAAATTGTTCCATTTTTTACACTTGTGGCATTGCTGATGAAATGCTAAGCACTTTTCTCTTTTAGACTCATGATTGGCACCACAATTGCGACAGTTAACAATAAAGCTTGATTTGATTTTGCTGACTCACCCTTGTACCTCACTGAGCATGTCCTTTTCACTGAACTACTCTTAGAACTTGCTGGAAAACTATGGGTTTTACCTGCCAAATCACAGGGGTTACATCTGCCATGTGCTTAGGTCTGCTTCTGCTATCCATGTGTTGCATGCTATCTACACTTGCTCTGGAGCCTGCTGAAACCATGCTCTTACAGGTTCATAGGTTCATAGGTAGGTACTAGGCTACTGGCCCTAGGGCTTATACAAGCCTAGCCAAAAAAGTGCCCTGGCTTTTGCCACCCAAGAAAATTATTTTCCTGTGCCCCTGTCAAGCAGAGCCACAGAGGTGATCCCCAGGGTGAATTTCTTATTTCCCATCCAATCTCAAGATTTTTCTTGAAGAGTGCTAATGAGGAGCTTTGTTTGATGTAGATAGGTAGTTTGTTCCAGAGTATGGGAAGTCTCTGGGACAGGAATCTATCCCTCCAGCATGTTCTGTTTATTGTGGTGACAAGGTATAGGTCCCTAGAGCATGTAGCTTGGAGGGATTGGGATTTCTTTAAGCAGAGCATGTCCAACAGCTCTGGGTTTGACATAGCTTTGCATGTTAGGCAGAGATCACCTCTGAGTAGGGGATATGCGACAGAGTAAAGCTGGAGTTTTTTGAGACGGTCTACATAGAGCATCTGTTTGAGGCCAGTAATCCTCTTTGTGAGGTATTTCTGCATTCTTTCCAGTTGTTGTAGATATCTTGTGAGGTACATACCAAAAGGGGCATTGTACTCTATAATGGGTCTGATGAGTGATGAGTAGAGGGGAACAATGATCTCTTTTTTCCTGGATGAGAAACCTTTTGTAATGAGGTGTGCCACGTAGAAGGATTTCCTGACTACTGTGGCAATGTGATTATCAAAGGAAAGACTATTGACCACCTGTGTCCCAAGGTCTCTTATCACACTTTTGGTGTTATGTAGAATACCACCTATATGGTAGCTCATGGGTACAGAGTTTTTACCAAAGGGGATGACAATGCACTTTCTGGCATTGAGCTTGAGGTCATGGCTTTGACACAAGGCATCTGTCTCAGTGAAGCCCTTTTGTAGGATGTCCACATTGTTAGGAGTTACAATTATGGCTCCTAGTCTGCAGTCATCTGCGAACTTTGTTAGCCAAAGACCTTCTGTGTTAGCCTGTACTTTAGAAAAGTAGATACCAAACAGGAGAGGACCCAGGACTAAACCCTGTGGTACTCCACTTGTCACTGGTCTGAAATCAGATTTGGAGTCTGCTAATTTCACAGTGTGGGTTCTGTCAGTGAGCCAGTTGGCAACCCATCTTGTGACATAGGGATTTATACCTAGTTTAGTGAGTTTATCTAGAATTCCAGAGTGGAGGATGGTGTCAAAAGCCTTGGCGAGATCTAGATAGGCTGTGTGAACCACCTTACCCTTGTCTACGGCTTTGGTGACAGCTTCAAAGAAGTCAATCAGGTTTAGGAGACATGATCTGCCTTTTACAAACCTGAACTGGGTGGGGTCCAGAGTTTGGAGATTACCAATATCTTTGTTTATAAATTCCATGATGATACATTCCACGGCCTTGCAGACCAGGCTCGTTAGGCTAATGGGGTGGTAGTTCCCGGGGTACGTGGTGGCTCCCCCTTTGTGGAGTGGGATAACCGTCGCTATGCGCCATTCAGTGGGCACAAATCCTGAGGTGAGGCTATGATTGAACATGGTGCTTAGGTGTGGTGCCAATTCATTCTGTAGTTCATGTAGAACGCAGCTTGGGATGTTGTCAGATCCCACGGATGCTGTGTTCTTGGCTTTGGAGAGTGTGTTTTTTACCTGTGCAGCCGTGATTACAGGAACTTTGCATTCTTCTGGTATAGAGATGGGCCCTTTAAGGGGTGGGGGGTAACATTAGCACTGAACCTATCTGCCAGGATGTTGGCAGTATCAGTTGGTTCTATATATTTAGTGCGATTGTGCTGTAACTCAGAGCAGATCTGAATGTTGCCATTGAGATTATTGACACAGCTATAGAATGCTTTATAGGTTCATAGGTTCATAGGTTCATACTAGGCTATCTGCCCTAGGGCATTTATAAGCCTAGCCAGAGTGTGTGTGGCTTTCACCACTCCTTAGGATGAGAATACTATACCCATTAGTTTGCTGTGCCTCTGTCCAGCAGTGATGCAGAGATGATGGGGTAAATCCTCACGATCTCCCATCCACTCGTCAAGATTTCTCTTGAACAGAGTCAGTGAGGGGCTCTGCCTCACATGGACTGGGATTCTGTTCCATAGTGTAGGGAGTCTCTGGGTGATGAATCTGTCCCTCCAGCACGTCCTATTTATATCCGTGTTGAGGTTTAAGTCTCTTGCTCTCGTGGCTCTGGTGGATTTGGATTTTTTGAGGTGGAGCATGTCCATTAATTCCGGGTTGGACATGGCCTTGTATGTCAGGCACAGATCACCTCTGAGCAGACTGAATAGAGCTGGAGTTTCTTCAGTCGGGCATCGTATGACATATGTTTGAGCCCCTTTATCCTTTTGGTGAGGAACTTTTGGGGTCTTTCCAACTGCTGCAGGTGTCGGGTTGTCTTTAGAATCAGTGGCGATTTTGTTTTCATAACTAGCTTTGGATGATTTTATGAGGGATCCCAGCTTTTTACTGAGGCTAACCAGGGAGCTCTTCCAGTCATGGGATTTTACTCTTTTTTGCAACAGTTTCTTTCTTCTGTTGTAGAGTTTGTTTATGGCAGGGGACCACCAGATTGGCTTCCTTTTTTTGGAGGATAGCATCTTGGTTCTGTTAGGGATAGCACAATCCATGCACTCATGTAAGTGCTTACAAAGTACATTTGGGTAGGATTCAGCAGTCATACCTCTATTGTCCATCTGCATGGGTGTTGTGGAGTTTGCCACTTCTGTCTTAAGAAGCATGACGTTGGCTTTGGAGAAATTTTTTATGGTGGTTTCCCTAATGGGGGGGGGATGTAGATGTCTAGGCTAATTAGCTTGTGGTTGGATCTGATCAACGAGGAACTGACCTCTGGTGTGGAACACCGGTCACCCATGTTGGTAATGACCAGGTCCAGAATATTGCTACCCCTGGTGGGGGTGTGGATAAGTTGATCCAAGGCATTGGAATTTAAGAATTCCAGAAAACGTTGAGCAAAAGAGTTGGTACATGAGTAGTTTTCCCAGTTAATGGTGGGGTAGTTGAAATCACCCATTATTAGGGTGTTGGGTTGTACCCTGATATTTTCCAGTGTATCAAGAAATGAGGAGTGGGAATCCTGGGGCATGGTGGGGGATCTGTAGCAAATTACAATTCAGATTGTGGTCTTGCCCAGAGTTAGTTGCACTTGGATAATCTTGGATGCATTATTCTGAGCAACTAGCCTGGAGGTGTGGATATCCTTAATGAATATGGACACACCTCCACCTTTAGTGTTTCGGTCCAGGTTAGGTGGCCGAAAGGTGTGGTATGAATTATAGCCTGGTAATGCAAGGGTGCTCTCTGGAGCCTTGAACCAGGTCTCTGTCACTGCACAGATGTCGATGTTCTCCATTTTAAGGAGTGCCTCGAGTGAATGCATTTTGAGGTTTAGACTTCTAGCACTGAGTAGCATTACCCTCAGATTTTGCTTGCTTGTACCTGTTACAGTGGTGAATTTGTCATTTAAACCTTCCCTTAAAAAAGGCAATATAGGGGTGGCAAGAGCCTTAGCCAGTATCCGGAATCCCAAGGGTGACAGGTGCAGGCCATCTCTGGCAAAGCATTGTGGTCTGTCAATTATGTCATCCCAGGCAGACAGATACTGGATCCCCTTAGAATGACACCAGAAGCTTAGCCAATTGTTGAAGTCAATCATTTTGTCCTTGTACTGTGGTATAATTCTGGGTGATGGCAGGATGCTACTCAGGGCTAGGGTCATACCTGCCTGGGTTACAAGATCGGATAGCTCCTCCATGTCTCTTTTCATGTAGTCAAGGGAGGTACATCTCAGGTCATTCACACTAACATGGACAATGACAGAGTCATATTTGTACTTGTTGTGGAGTGAACTGAGTGCATGCATTATGTGGCAGATCCTGGCACCTGAGAGGCAGCTGACAGTAACTTTCTCCTTGTTTAACCTAGTGAGTGGAACATCAGTGTGCCTGACTATACAGTCCCCTATGACTAGAGTGTTGGGTACTTTGTTATGCCTTATGGGCTGTGGTTGAGTGGCACACTGAGTTTGTGGGCTATGTGTCATTTGGGTTGTGTTGGGGGGTGGAGGTTGCATGCATTTCTGCTTTGGGGGTCTCTGTTGTTTGAGCAGTGCACTTGCAAGCATACTTGTGTGCCTCTCTGTAACTTTGTGGATTTGACAAATCTTAATAGCTTTGCTCAGAGTTAAATCACTGTCATGAAGCAAAATCGTTCTCACTGCAGCACTATTAATACCATACACAAGCCTGTCCTTTATTAACTCTTCTTTTAAGTCACCAAACCTACGTGTTTTAGCTTTGTTTCTCGGGCCAGTAATATAAGCTGCAAAAGTTTCTCCTTCATATACTGCCAGTGCATACACAAATGAACTCTCTCTTTCAGTGGCCTCTGACCCATTTAGATTTAGCAAAATGAATGCCCTGGTTTGTGCATCTTTGTCAGAATAAGCAGCTTGCATAAAATATTATACTCTTGCCCAAATATTCTCCAACTCTGCAATATTCTGATCAAATACTAATGGACCTGTTGTTAACCTGCCATATTAACACATACCAGTGAATGCTTTTGCAAGTATGTATGAGCACACGCACACATACATATGCCAATGCTTGTAACTATGCCCTTTAGCACAACAACCTCTAAATAACTGAACTAAGCTTTCCAGGCACAAGTATACTCTTGAAATCACTGTACTGTATGAAACCACCTCTTAGTGTAAGAAACATTGCAAGATAACTGTACTGTGTGATTAAACTGGCAGAAGAAGCTCAGAATAAACAACATTTCAAAATAACTGCACTTTGTGAATAAATAGTACACAGCCCACTGAAACTTTCCCAAAATGACTGTAGTTTGCTAAATAACTCTTTACAGTGCAAGAAACACTCTGTAATGGTGGCACTCTGCATGTAGACACACCCAGCACAAGAAACTTTTCGAAATGGCTGCATTTTGACTGCATTTTACGAAATAGTTGTACTTCGCACACAAATAAACTCTTCAGAATAAATGCACAGTAATAAATACACACTGTAAGCACTTTTACACACTTTGAGATACTTCAAATAACTGAATGAAAGAATAACTCGGCTGGACTTGCAAAACACCGGTTTTTAATAATTGTTTTAAATGCTTGACAATCAAAGTACGTTTTTCGTTCCGTTTAAATAAGGGACTTCTTCAGAAACTAAACAGATTTAAAATTCTAAGACTGGTTTTTATACATCCTTTCTAAAAAAACGCACCAAATTCCTGCAATTACTTTACTTTTAAAGGCATATACAGCCTAACAATAAGAGACTGAAACGGATCATTTTAACGGAACAACTTTACAAATCCCTATGGTCTAATGTATGTTAAAATGGATACACCTTCTTATCTACTTCTAATGTTTTAATTTACAAAATATAAAATATATAAAATATATAATATATAAAATATATGAAATATATAATATATAAAGTATATAATATATAAACAATATAATATATAACAATCCATATATACAAGAGCCTACATATTTATATATACAATTACATATACATTCAACATTTCATATGCTAAAAAATTCTATGCAAACATTTATAAAATTTATAAAATTCATACTCACATATGCTTGAAATACACATATACTTATATATACATATTTTTATTTTTATATATCTTTATATTTTTACATGTATACCCATACACATATATGTGCATATAAAAACACATATATACACACACAAACACCCACTGATCTGCATACCTATAGTGAATATATGAAACAAATGTATATATGTAAAAAATATATGTATATAAAAAAACATATGTATATAACCGACCCACTTATCTGCATACCTATAGTGAATATATGAAACAAATTTATATATGTAAAAAAATATATGCATATAAAAAAACATATGTATATAATAAAATATATATATATATATATATATATATATATATATATATATATATATATATATATATATATATATATATATACAGGAATGTAAAAATTTAAAAAAAAATGTTTTTTTAAATTTAAAAAGAAAATATACACATATATATTTTGTGTGATAAAAATATTTACTATCACGAATCTACTATTCAGAAAAAAACATGTATATTCATGTGTATAACATTTTCTAAACCTATCTTTCCAAACTTCTCAACCTCAACAAGCACATTATTGAGCATTTATCGTTCAGACCTGGGTTTACAAAAGCATTTAATCTAAGTTGCCACATCAACTCCATTTTCTCTAATAATAAACCTAATGGCCCTCCTCTATCATCTTGTGGAATCTGCTGGATTATTTTAAATTTAAATTTATGTTGTGGGTAAATTGTGGCATGCATTGCCAAAGCATTGTCCTCTCTTTTCTGTGTTATACTTCTAAGGTGTTCAGATATTCTGTCCCTTAATCTTCTATCTGTTTTGCCTATGTAAAAAGAGGGACATGCTTGGCACTTTGCCACATAAACTACACCCCTGGTGTTACAATTAAAACTACCCTTTAATGATATTTGGAAAGCATTAATAACTATGTTACTACCTTCATCTATTACATGACAATAAGGACAGCACCCACATTGTTTCATGCCTATATTCCGATTAATACATTTTCTTTGCCTTTGAAATATTTCTTTATAACTAATACCCTTTCTCCAAACAACTTTTGGTGTAAAATTAAAAATGGAACTCAATTCCATTTCGTCTTTCAATAAAGACCAATTTTTGAAAATGATTTCCTTTATACCCACATAGTTGGATGAAAAACTCATAATACAGGCTGAATTAAATTCATTTTGGGAGGATATAGATACAATTTGATCAATATTTGACACACTTAAATTGACCTCTCTGTTCATGATATCCACCTTAATGTTAATTTATTTATTTATTTATTTATTTTATTTTTATTATGTTAAGTATTGGTTCATAAGTGCCATTCATTCTCTTAAATGTTACTTCCTGGATTAGATCCTCTATCATTTGAATAGGATAAGCTCTACTAAGAAACATTTCCTTTAGGACCATACATTCTTTATCAAATTTCTCATTGGTTGATATCATTCTTGCAGCCCTTACTAAATGGCCTTTTAAGACCGAACGTTTCTGATGTAAGGGGTGGGCGCTTGAAAAATGTTGAAATTGATTTGAATATGTTGGCTTCCTATATAATACGGCTTCATAACGCCTGTCAATATTATTTTTGTCACCTCTACATCCAGAAAAACCATAACATTATTGTGAAACGAATAGGACAATTCTAGGAACTGAGTTGTGTTGTTCATCATATCGACCAATTCTATAGCTTTACTTGATGGCCCTTCTATGATCACAAAGATGTCATCAATAAATCTACCATAATATTTTACAACATCCTTAAACAACTCATTAGTAAAAATATGTGTGATCTCCCAATGTGACAACACCATGTTGGCATAACTAGAGCCACATGGTGAGCCCATTGGTACTCCTTCTCTCTGTTTATAATATTGTTTATTGAATAATATAAAGTTGTAAGATAAAATTATATCCAACATCTCTTGAACCAAGGTTATTTCTGCTTGAGATGCATTTAAATGGCACATTCTAGCCACTACCCATTCAATCCCTGTTTGTTGAGGGATACAAGTGTACAAATCTTTTATATCCATTGTTACAAAGTTGTTTTGTTCTAAATAAGGAAGGTTGTTTAAACTGGCTAAAAATGCCCAAGAGTCCTTCAAAATCCATGGTTCTTGTATTACATATTTCTTCAAAATTGAATCCACAAATTTTGCACATGCATAAGTGGACGAATTTCTACCATCCACTATAGGTCTAAATGGTGGGTTCTGAAGGCTCTTATGTATTTTAGGTACTCCAAATTTATATGGTGTTCGAGGGGCCAGAATCGTTAAATAATTGAATGTGTGCAAATCTATTCTTGCCTCTATAAACAACTCATTGAGAAAACTTTTTATAAACTGGTTAGCTTTATTGTATTCATTAAGTGATACTTTTACATAAGCATCACCTTCCAAAATATGTGTGATGCAATTTTCATAGTCTGGTAAATCCATAAAAACCAGACCTCCACCTTTGTCAGGATTCATAATCCTGATATTAGCGGACGTTAGACATTCAAGCTCATCCCTTTCCTCCTGGTTTAAATTATTAACACAGTTAAACCTACTCCTACTTAACTGCCTTAAATCCAATTCGCAAACCCTCTCGAATATATAGAAAGTGTTTTGTAAAGGTGGATTATAGACTCTAGGTACTCTAAACCTGGAATTATGTGGTGCCTGATTGCCCAATAACATTTTCAAATTCAATTTTCTGACGAATAATTTCAAATCACAAATGGTTTCGGCTAAATCCATCTTACATGATGGCACAAAAGTTAAACCCTTACATAGGGTGTCTGCCATATGTTCTGAAACCTGAAAGGAGGAGTAGTTGTATATCGTGAAATCCCCTTTACAATTTTTTACCAATATGGGGACCATGTCCTCATTTGACCCATTGGTCATCTCCTGCTGTTCTGATTCTTCCTCTTATTCCATTGTTTTTTCTGATTGGATCTCCGAAAACCCTGATTATTATTTGAATTGGCATTGTTACTTGAAGGCCCCAGTTCTGGATTGTTCCGTTCCTTTATTCTTTCACTTCATCTTACTTGGTCATTGGCCAGTTTATCATTACCAGTTTGTTGCTGGCAGAAACCAGAAGGTTGATCTTCATTACTAGACGACGTCGTATTATGCCTAGTATTTCTCTCCTGGTTATTGAATCTGGTCTGATCTGCCAAAACACTCAATCTTGTTTGTGATGATGGAGGTGGGGGATATGCTCTACCTTCATTATATTGCATCTTATCTCTATCCAGTTTTTTAATCTTTATATGCCTCATTTTCTCAATGTGTTTTTCGATACTTTGGAAACACCCTAAATACTCATATCTATATCGACTGAAATCACTATGTTGTTTTATGGCAACATCTGTTCTTTCAATATTCTCTCCCAGTTCTTTAGCTTCTATAGTATAATGTTTTATCATCGTTTACATCAGCTGTAAACCTTGCTGGTTAAAGACCTTGATTAGGTCTTTGTGAAATTCGGAACCAGCTACCAGTCCAGTAGGGTAGCACCAGGTTCTCAGTCCCTTAGGGACTATGTCAGCCTTTATACACTCCTGAAAATACTCTATTTCAAGATTAAGTTTCTTGAATTTTAACATACTGCTGTCCAAATTATCAAGTAAATTGGACAAGAGTGGACTGTCATTCTGATCCATTCCTACCCCACTATTAAAAGGTCCCTGTCTATTTAGACCCACTGGTGTAATCAACCAGTTTTTCAAATTTGGAATTTGTGTTTCTGTGGGTACTGCACTAGAATTACTTCGCTCTTGTATATACATTCATGTGCCGCTGGTACGTTGTTCCCAATATTAACATTTGTCTCATTTTGTGGAGAGACTATATTATTATTATTGACATTCACACTTGATGTTATTAATGTCCCACCTATCACATCAAGCACTTGTGATAATTGTCCAATATTAGGAGCATTAAGAACATTAGCCCCCATCACAGTACCTGTTTGTGGATTGTGTCTTTGATTACTAATCGTTTCCCTTGCGACTGCATTAGTTGTTGTGTGTCCAATACACCCATCCGATCCTGTTGCCCGTTTTGGATAGAAGAAATTACATCCAGTCTCTCATTCATTGTCTCAATCTTCTGAGACAATAATGCGATAAGTTGCGTTAACTTATTCATTCCATCAATTTCAGTATCAGTAGGTTTGAAAATCTCCAGCATTCCTTGCAAAGTGTCCTCAGCCATGTTCCAAAAAACAAACTCCAAACGAATGAAAGAATAACACAGCCGGACTTGCAAAACACCGATTTTTAATAATTGTTTTAAACGCTTGACAATAAAAGTACGTTTTTCGTCCCGTTTAAATACGGGACTTCTTCAGAAACTAAACAGATTTAAAATTCTAAGACTGGTTTTTATACATCCTTTCTAAAAAATGCGCCAAATTCCTGCAATTACTTTACTTTTAAAGGCATATACAGCCTAACAATAAGAGACTGAAACGGATCATTTTAACGGAACAACTTTACAAATCCCTATGGTCTAATGTATGTTAAAATGGATACACCTTCTTATCTACTTCTAATGTTTTAATTTACAAAACATAAAATATATAAAATATATAATATATAAAATCTATAAAATATATAATATATAAAGTATATAATATATAAACAATATAATATATAACAATCCATATATACAAGAGCCTACATATTTATATATAAAATTACATATACATTCAACATTTCATATGCTAAAAAATTCTATGCAAACATTCAACATTTCATATACTAAAAAATTCTATGCAAACATTTATAAAATTCATAAAATTCATACTCACTTCAAATAACTTTAGTTATGCCCTGAATAGCTTCAATCAATGCATAACAGAGGTTTATGCCAAAACACATCCTATTGCCTTGCTTTATTTATGCTTAATGTGCCCTTTTTTGATCTTTATTATATTAGTTTTGCTCATTTAATCTTTTTTCATGCCCATCATACTTTTCATGTGCTTGTTTTACTTTAAACATGCTTGTTTTACTTTAAACATGCTCATTTTGTAATTCTGAGTTAATTCCAACCCCCTTATGTGCTTTTCTGACAATCGTTTTATCAAATATCTTAATTTTAAACATTTTGTTTAATTAATAAACTTTTTGTGCCTCTTGTTTGCTTAATAATGTATTCTGTGTCCTTGTAATGCTCTGTTTTATCTTTTTAATAAAATAAATTGCTTGTGCATTACCTCTAGTTCGTTTCTAGCCCATTTTTGTACTCGGTTCACATAGTTTACCTTCACTGTTAACTCTGCACCTTGTAGCTTTGAAAAGCAGTCTCGGGAATCCTGGTTCTGACACCATGTCACTCATCTAGTCAAGATTAAACAGACGAACATCTGTGGGTTCTGTTCAAGCAGCTGTATTGTGTACAAACACATCAGGATTGAGGCTTAATAACTTTAACTTAGATAAACTTATAAACAAACTAGCTATCACACTCATACATGCTCACTCTCTGGCTGCACTCTTAAAATGGCACTGAAGCTAGCACACACACTGTCTTTTGAGATTTGAATTTTTACACACACACACACACACACACACACACACACACACACACACACACACGCACACACACACACACACACACACACACACACACACACACACACACACACACACACACCCACACACACCTGGTTAAGGATGGCACAGTTACCTGCTCTGACACCTCCACCCAGGCTATAAGTTAGATTCACTGCCACCAGAGCACCTGAAACCAGCTACCTTAAGGCTCTTACCAGGGTACCCAATTACACTTATTAAAATTAATACTTATATAAATGGTAGTGTTAACCACAATGCCACTAAGTAAATGCAAGTACTCTCAAAAGTTAAATGCTTTCTAAAAATACAATGAAAGGTTTAGATACATTTAATAATAAATAACAAAAGAAAACATGAAAATGCTAAATATCTATTTACAATAAACACCAGAGTTTCAATCACAGGAAACATAAAACAATGCAGATGGAAAGAATCAGACAGACACAGAAACAAAACTACATTTAGCTCATCTCACTATGTTTTTCCAACTGACTGAAGAATTTCTGTTCCCTAGTTACTTAATAAAGCAAGGTAAGATGAAGGTGAATGAGTGTCTTTGTCATGTCCCAGAACTACAGTGCACAACTTACATCTCTCACTAGTATTCAAATACAATTTCACTGCTGGCTACAGAATGACATCTCATCAGGTCACCTGGCTCTAGTTCTCACACTACCTTCTCACTAGAAACTGAGCCAGGAACTGGCACTGATGTGTCACAATAAACACATAGAACTTTAGCTAAGGTTTATTACAGCATCTGGTAGTTGTAAAACAATTCCAACATTTCCACCCTTCCTGCAGAAACTAGCAAGCTAATCTCTGGAAGCATTCAGACTTGTGAGATACAATCTTTATGGCCTAAACCAAGTAATTTAATTTCAGGCTGTTTTTCTTAAGGTTAACTGGGCTGAGATTAACCCTTTCTTTCCAGTATCCTCTGTTAAAATATATACATGTAATCAGTTATAACCATGCAGTCTGACATACATGTGCATTTCTTTTCTGTCCAGTAGGACCCACTGTTGATACATTTTTAACTCAAGCAACTTTACAAATGCATTTTTAACACAAGCATCTGAACAAATCAGTTTGATATTCAAATGACATATAATTATTTTCAAAACTCCAGCTACATATGATGGCATATGTTACACATGCACCATACTACTCTCCATTGCACAGCCGGCACTGCCTCACATCATCACAGTTTCAATCCTCCATTCATCCATTAAGTTCTCTTTTCTCTAGTCCAGTCCATTGTCTGTCTTACAGAAGACACTGGCCTTAAACAGCATTATCTAAGTCCCAGACCACTCCTTCCAGCAATTCCCACCACTGGCCTCGAGCAAGGTGATATATTCTAATGAAGAAAACTTGGCTAAGGACAGAAAAGTAATGACGGCTTCAGGAATAAACAAATCATTTTTTGAGGAAGCAAAGTAAGCTGGTTTTAAAATAAGTCATTCATATTGCTGCAGCAATCTGCTAAACACATGTATAATTGTAAATTTCTACATCACCTACAAAATTTGTCAACAATAATGTGAAACAGTCTTTTAAAGTAGAATTATTTAATAATGTTCAAGATGTTTGCACTGCATTTGCAAAACTCCATTTATGGGCAGTCATAGACTTTGTAATATAGATCCTCCTATAAAGAGTTCTGAAAGTTTTCACAAAATATTACTGAATGTCAATATTATGATTCAATATTTAATTTTGTTACTGTTTCCTCATAATACTACTAAAATTCAACAGTTTATATCAAATTTTTAAAATGTAATCTGTTAGAATTCACAAACAACTGCTCTAGTCTTATATATTTTTATCCCAGAAGTAAAGGTTGGAATTGAAGCAACATAACTACCAATGTAACTAGGTTATGTTTAATCTGAAAATATTTTCTAAACTTTCAAAATGTTCAGATCTTCTATGGAAAATGACAGCTATGAGATATTATCTCAAGAGTAGTTACAGTGTTCTTGCTTGCTGCCCAGGGTGTCCACCTTTTACCATCTAAATTCATATTCTTTGTTCACTGTTCAGAATCATAATATCACTTCTAAGCTTCACAATTAACATTCAGAGGTTATCCAGAGTTACCTTAGACATTAACTGAATTCATATTCACTGTTGTCCATGGTCACTTACCTTTACACATTCAAAAATCATCTTCAATGTATGCTGTCCAGGACAACTCTCTCCCCTCCTAAATTCATGTTCAGTGCTCTTTCCTTAAAGAATGCCATAGTTATTCAATGTTAATATCTCACAAATCCTGGAGATACTAGTATGACATTTATCTGGACTCATGTATGATTCAAGTTGTTCTTCAAATTATCTTAATTTATCAGCTTGTCTAATGTAAAAAGGAAATTTGTCCCAAATTGTCAGAATTATCTGAGACATGATACATTCTCTTCATTCCACAAATTAAGGAATATTGAATTTTAAATTTGCACATATCTGTTATATCTCTATGCCCAATAGCAGCCTGATCAACTCACTGTGTATTGCATTATAGGCAGAGACAATTTTTTTTACCCTATATACCTGTAATTAATACTATTCAGGTCCTACTTACTGTTAGTCAATATTCATAGCTCATGCAGTACTGCATGTACTTTGTAAATATTCTCAGCACTTCCTCAAGAAAGGACAGTTCTGTGTTTACATAACCACAAGCACTAATGTCATATTCCAATAGTGCTCTAATTAGGCTGGTGTAAATCCAATTAATGTTTATTTATTTATTTTATTTATTTTATTTTACATTTGTTTACCGGGTAAGTCCAACTGGATACATATCCATTTTCAGCAGAGACCCGGGGAGAAAAGCTCCACAGTAAAAACAAGACTTTAAGTTACATACAAATAATTTCATGATAACATGGTAGGAAGAGACACAACTTGAACATATCCATTTTCATAATAGATCCAAGGAGAAAATTTCCACGTAAAAAAACAAGACTTTGATTTACATACAGAACAAATTATTGGTAACATGGTAGGAAGAGACATCAATTTAAAACATAGCTATAAATTAAGTATTCATGTGATATGTAGGTAAATGAAATAGGGATGCACTAGACAATATTGAGGATTTAAATTCTAAGCTCAGAGGAGAAGGGTGAAGTTTTATCCCATACATCGCTCATAGTGAATTATGAGGTGAAGGCAGTCGAGAGGAACTAGAGATCTTATAAACATATTATTGTATGGATCTAGTGGAAAAAGAGAAGAGAGAGATGGCATTGGGAAATAGCATGGAGGGGATAGGGGATTTTTAGGACTGTTGTAAATGCTGTTAATTTATAAGAAGAGATGGACTTCATCATTAAATTGGCTCATTCCCTTTTCATGGGACTGAAGTACATTAAGTTTATATGTTAATTTATTGTTTATAATGATACCAAGATCTTTGAAATAAGTAGCCACATCTAAGATATATGAATTCAAGTGAATATTCAAGCCTATAGATGATTTGTCAGAGCACATTACTTTACATTTATTTATACTTAACACACTTCCATTACAAACCAACCATTTACTGAAGATATCTAAATAATCTTGTAGCAGGCTGATATCTGAAGAATTGGATACTGCCATGCCTATCTTTTTGTTATCAGCGTATTTGCTCATCTAACAGCCACTGTCAGTAGAAATAGCAGAAAAGACCATGTTAGAAAGGGTCCAAGGGTAGACATCTGAGGAACACGTGATTTAACCTTGGCTCATTTGCAGTGACAGAGCTGTACAGTCATTCTATGAAATCTGTTCATTAACCACCTAGCATCCCATATAATTATGTAAGTGTTTTCACAAAAGAAAATAAACTGCTGAGTATTGTACTGTGTTGTAAGGTGTCAAATGCTTCAGCTATATCCAGGTATAAAACTGCAACCATGAAAATTGTTCGGGACAACCTGCAACAGATTGCAGTTATTGGACTGTAATGATCACCAAAGACAAGTGCTGATGACCTGGAGGAAATCATACATTCGTTGCATGAAACAGGTGGGAAAATAATAGTGCACACATACATATATATACATTCTAATCCCAGACCCTGTCTACTACCTCAGCAACCCCTAGTACTCTTCTTCCAGTTCATCAAGGTGATAGCCTGCTTTTGATAAACTTAAGTTTTAGGAGCATCTACAATAAACTACCACAGTTACATGCCTTTATAGCCTCATACACCCCTGAAATACTAATATCCACAGAAACATGGATAAAACTATGAACTAAAGATCAGAAAATTCTCCCCATGATAACATCATCATTAGAAATGACAGACAGCATAAGAAAGCTGGTGGTGTGGTTATGATATACAAAACAAAACCCACTGAAATCACTAAATCAGTTCCTACTTCATCACCCACAACAACTTTCCCCAGTGCTGAAATAATTATGTCTCCCACCTACAAATCAACAAACACAAGAACATGTGCATCACTGCCATCTATATTTCTCCTGGAAAAAGCAGCATATTACTAGAACAAATCCTTTATTGGATCTCTCATAATATCAACAAGGAAACCATCATTAAAGGTGATGTTAATATAGACTACCTACTTATCAACTCTGACTCTCCCACACTCTCCATCAATCCCTTTGGTTTTACCCAAATTATCACTACTGCTACTCCAACAGACAAATGCAGTAATAAGGAGTCTACATTACGCTGGATCCTTCCCAACACCTCTAACAAAATTAATATTGCTTGCTGCCTACCCAACACCATCAGTGACCATCTACTGACCTTTGCTGTGAGACAATCTAATCATGCACATAAACACATACCCCGGGATTCATGAAGATCGGCACAAGGACGGTTTTAGCCTTGCGCCGCGCGTCCTCATTACAGATGGTGCAGCAGCGCCATATGAATATTTATTAGGGCGTGCTGCCGCACCCTCGATGTGCACAGGAAACATGTGCGAGTGCAGGGGGCGTGTTTAAGTGCTCTACGGAGGCGGAAACATGCCCCCACAGTTGCACAACCTACTATGCTTACTATTAGAGCCCGCCTCTAATAGTAAGCAATTAATTCAGTGTCTGTGGATACTGAAATGTATGCTAAGCATACAAGAGTGTCCACGAACACTGAAATAAAATCAAAGTAGTAACACACAAGCACATAGCGGAATGTTGAGCCCCGTCCCTAGAACTTTCACAATTAGATTCCCCGTGTCCCTATTTTACATTTGTATTGCTTCAATATCTAAAGCGTAAGTGAAGCATAGCATGTTTGCGTGTCACTGCCTCCTGCTTAGCGTACCTTATACTTCAAAATCAACCAAATAGAGAAAAGCATGCGGAATTAATGTTAACGTCAATAGTGTAATGGATAAAGCATCTGCCTAACGAGCAGGCATGCATGGTTCGAGGCCAACTGTAGCACATATCATTTTCCATGTGGAATGTCATTTTGCTGTATAACCTACATAATAACATGTAAATGAGAACTGGAGTACCGCATGAAATGTTTAACTAATGTCATGCAATCAAAGTGGAAGTGTCATAATGAATAAGGCAGTAGTAAGCAGGTGTAAGCACAAATAAGCATTAGTAAACAAATATAAGTACCAGTAAGCAAGTTTGAGTGCGCTTGCGCAGGTGTAAGCAGTGCCCAGCATAGGAAATGTATATAATTATGTAGATGTATGTGCATGTGTATGTACAGATATATAATACATATACATATATATATGAAGAATGAACGTTGTGACAATAAAGCATACAAAAAGATTAAGAAGGGAATCAACAGCAACTCCAGTATTATTTAGTGCTGTCAGTGTATGTCATACCCAGCTGGGCAGGGGTGAGCAAAGCACTGCTACTCACACCACAGGCAGGATACTATCAGTGGGAGTAACACTGCCAATCTGCTAAGTCTGCTTTACAAACAATCACATGGTAGTCCCTGGTGGGTCTACCCAAAAATTGCTAGGATGGTTGGACCTCTGATCATTACACAAGCAAGGGCAGGTATGTTCAAAGACTAAATGGTGGGAGAGCCTGATAATACATGGGTTGGGACAACATACATGTAGGGCCCCTAACACTGGGGAGAGGGCAATGCATGGAGGTGTATCATGGCTGTGATAGCAACTGGAAAATGGATGGTTTGCATGTATGTCGAACTCGGGTGGGCTGGAGGAACTATGGGTATGAAATTATGGATCCAGGCGTGTCAGGGTTGGATGGCCTGGTTCTAATTGGCCCACCTTGTGGAGGTCAGCGAGTTCGTTATAAGTATATATGCATACACACATGCATACATCTATATGTAGAAGTACATTCCCTGTAACACATTCATTCCTTTCGCAGACATAAATAACATGAAAGTGCCCCTACAAACCTCGACAGTAGATAGAATAATAGTATGTGCATAAGAGGGAAGGGACGAAACTACTAAAATGCAGAAGTGTGTAGAATGTCCGAAGTCAGTGCTGTTCTCAAAAAATCAAATGTGAGGACTTTCTCACACATAGAATCATTCCTGTGATCTGCCTGCTACAGCAACGCCAATCACTAAACCGGTCCTAATTGTAAAATAATTTCACCAAACTCGTACATTATTAGCTCTGATGTGTAACGTGTGCGTTACCACATAGTCATACCTATTAATTTATTGTAGTGTCATGTTAACGGGAGTAATGATGTAATGAACTATAGAGTCTAATCTTGAAATAAAGACATGTCTGTTCCAGGTGGACAACCCAAAAATTGCGAATAGTGTCCTATTGGTCACTCATTTCACCAATGTTTGTGGACTAAAAGTTTG
>NC_056728.1:1323780659-1323788159 GCF_019279795.1 Protopterus annectens
TAAGAATGAGTGCTGTAGAGGAGGGGCAGGTGGGGGAACTATGGGTATGCAATTATGGGCCTAGGCATGCAGGTGTTGGCTGGCGCAGTTGTATTAGGACCGCCCTGTGGATGCAAGTAATATTCCGAAATGGGTAGAGCTTACGCCCATACCGCTCAACCCCTAAGAGGAAATCCACTGGACAGGAAATAAACCATTGGGGGAACAAATAGGGACCATACCTCTCAACTGTCCATGATTTTCAGGGACGTCCCTGATTTTGACTCAAATTTTAACTCTGTCCCTCTTAATCCCTCCTAAAACTAGTGACTTTTGGAGGAAAGGTGGTGAATTACACTTAATGAATAATGACAATAATTGTTATAAACTCCTTTTACTTCAGAAAATGTGTATTAATTCACATGCTCTGATTCTGTCAATGTTTCAAGTTAATAGCACTAATATATTAAAAGTGTCCCTGATTGTCCCTGAGTGTTTCTTGACTTGTCCCTGATTCAGTTGAAATTTGTCCCCGCTTGTTTGAAAGGTCTGATAGGGACAGAAAGCACATATTCCACTTACAACCTTAGAAAGCTGATAGAATAATAAGTATGCATTAGCATGACTCGGCTGAAGGATGTGGGGTCCTAAACCCAATTACTTGTCTGTATTTAATGGTGTCATTTCCCAGGTATTTGCCAGACAGGTGCAGATTGTAAGAGGAACACCCAAATAGTATGAAGCAAACTCTGGCCAAGCTGCGGATTCCTTACAGTCGACCGGCATGCTTACAACTAATGGGCAGCCATTCCAGATATGGGTCCCACCGCAGTACTGTCCAGTTTAAATGGCTATGTATGGCATGACCATATGTGTCGTTGCATAACCCACTACACAACACCTATGAACACATGGTTGCAACACTCCACTGTAGGCATGTAAGTCGATGTAATAGGCATCAGAAGGTATTATCATAGTCCTCATCCCCACCCAGGGGTGTGAGAGTCAGATGCACACACCAAATGCAGTGCATTTGCAAGTGCAGGAGCAAGCGGGTGTAAGCCTGTCTGGGCGCCGGTATGTGAGTATCACAATGGTGAACCAATGCAGAGACTGAGTGTAAGAAACTGTATCCGGAGGTTAGCATTGCTTAGCTCCATGCAAACCTGCGCACACCTGCTCACAACTGCTTTAAAGTGCCTTAATCACTCTGTACCCAACAGCTCGTGTTCTGGCCAACAACAAAATAACCAACCTTTGCAAGGCTAGAACTCTG
Source organism: Protopterus annectens (assembly GCF_019279795.1). NCBI lineage: Eukaryota > Metazoa > Chordata > Ceratodontiformes > Protopteridae > Protopterus > Protopterus annectens. The sequence goes on from NC_056728.1 coordinate 1,323,781,915, forward strand.
GACCCTGTACATCACAGTCACAATAGTAAACCACTACGCCGTGATAGCAATACATATAAAGGAGGTATCAGCAAACTAATCCTCACAACAGGGAAATCAAATCAAATATGTGAACTGAATCTATGTACAGTGTAATGTTCTACAACCTGCCACAGACCATAAATATGTGAATTGGAGTACTGCAGTAAACATAGAGTTGAGGTGTCACTGTAATAAAGATATAAAGGCTCCAGGACCCCATACAGTGTATGTACACATGAATGATGGAAACCAGACACATATATAACCTGTAATGAATAAGATGTCATTGACAAAAGGCAATATAATGCTAGATAACCAATAAGTAATGCTAACCGCAGTACAGTCAAACTAAGTAATTGTAAGCAATGTGTAGGAAAGCCAATACAATATGCCCACAGGTACACCTCTTTAAGCAGTGCCAAACTTGAAGTAAGCAGGTGTGCCCATAGCTTAGCCTTTTTGAAACCAGCCAATTACGGAGAAGTGTGGGAATCCAGCCCTACTTAAACCGAAGAGGTGGGAATATGGCTCATAACTGGTTGTAGCATCCCCCTGCAGGCATAATGGCTGCAGTGGAGGAAGGCACTCACTTTAGAGCACAGCGTTGGGGCATCCAGGAGTCCAAATTCATGGTATGGCTCCTGGTAAAGCACCATGACAGGAGACCACTGCAGGGCCAGTACCAGGGCTCACAGTACAAAACAGAGACCTGGGACAGTCTCGCCGTGACCTCACTAGTGCCACAGGTATCCCTCGGACTGGTGAGCAGGTCAGGCACCATCATGCAGACCTGAAGTGGTGGAGGGGGATGTCCTGGAACAATGGATCCAGGAAGCAAGGCAGATGCAGAATGCACAAGAACTAAGTAAGTACTCCTTCCACTATGTAGTTAATAATTGCCTAGCTTGTGCATAATATGGATAGGTATGGCTAAATATCACTGTATTTCTCTGAAAGCTGTAGATGAGCGTGCTGCAAACCAGCAAGCCTATGATGCTAGGTTGCAAAGGATGCCTCATGAGGCAGGTTAGTAAATAGCCTGCATGTACTGTCATAAATAAATGTAAGAGCCTCAGAAAGTGTTGTACCAGTATACAGAATTGTGTAATATGCTGCGAATAAAGGTGTAACCCCTGCATTGCTTCTGTTTACTCTGCAGTCATATGTTGTTGTACTGTTGCAGTTATTAAATAGTACTGCTGTAGTAAGCAGTGTTACCCACACTGTGGCATGCAGATAAAGTGTGTATGAAGTGCTGTATAACAATGTCGGAAGTGCAAACAGGTCAGTCATATTAGATGGAATATATTGTAAAGCCTCACAACAATTGCCTGACAGCATAGCATACAGTGATCTTAACTGTAATGCTTTTGTCATACACAGCAGGGCTTTGGATCCCAGGAGCGCCAACACGAGTTGTATGCATAATCACTCCAAACAACTGCACACAGTTTTTTAGAATGTTCAGTGAGAAAACCGTATGCATATATACACTTAACAACTGTACAGATTATGCTAGAATGCTCAAATAGAAAGTGGTATGCATATTCATACCCCTCAACTGTTCCAATCTGCCCAGTATGTCCTGGTAAATGGCTGACATCACCTGCCTTTCGCCCTGTTCCCCTGACAAATTAGTGTGATGATCCAAGAAATGTAGGCAGCTGTGAATGACATATAGCTGATAGTCAGACTTGTACATAGTCAGAGAATGTACATGCAGACATACCTGTCATCCCAGCATCTCACCCAAAGTGTATGACAGCAGTCAGCAGTCTCAAAACATGTTGCATTAACACCTGCATCTTATCAAGCCTGTACGTAAGACACAGGTCCCGTACATACTAATCTACAAACACACCACTGTACAATATAATGCCATTGGGTAGTGTAATAATACATGTAAGTGACAGACCACTGCAGTGACAATGAATGTTGTGAAAACTACAAGGATTTATTAGTTGTTAATTGAACTCTCTCTCTCTCTCTCTCTCTCTCTCTCTCTCTCACCCCTACCATATGTGCAAAAATAACCGATTTACACAACTCGTGGTATGTCTACACTCCTAACCTTTGTTGGGACATATGTCCTATTGGTTTATAAATATTCACATCTGTTTCTATTCATGTGCCATGTTAAAATACTCCCATATTGGTGTCCTGTTGCCATCAATGAAACCTGCATGTTGTTGTAATGGCTACTGTTTACCCATATATGCATGTGTTCTGCCTGCTCTGTAACTATGTTATATCTAGTGCACTGGGTAATGGGAATACCTATGCATGCTGTTATACCTAATCGTGAATGCTGTTCACTATTACTAACCCATATCTGCCTTAAACATGCTACAACATAGCTTGTATGGGAAGGCTGGTCCCAGCGGACCCACCTGTCCCACCTTAGCTGGCCATGGCACCGGGCACCAACACATCTGGGGCCCAGCCTGGGACCTTCTCGTCCATTGGCCCTGCACCACATTTGGGTGGAACCACTGCAGGAGATGGGGCTTGGCCCCCCCAGGAGCAGGAGCAGACAGGAACCTGTCACCCGTGGTACGGTCCGGGCAGTGGTGCGTAGGGATATCGACAGGGAGATTTGAAACTGCCTATGCCAGCTTGAGGGCTGAGTGGTGCAACTAGAGGGTGAGCCTGCCCCTCCTACACAGCCCCCAGCACAGCCACCTTCTGGGCTGTGAAGGTGCAGTGGTGACTGCCCATGGGTGAGGACCTCAGTTCCACTGTATCCATTTGTGGGCTCATGGGCTTGTGACTTCCAAACACCCCTCCCTGTCTAAAGTGCCCCCCCCACATGTGTCATATACCGCCCCTGTATGCTGTCTTGTCTGTCATCCTACCCAACCTATCCTCCACAAGCATACCTACTCTCCTTCCCCAACATCCCACTCTAACCTTACAAAAATGGAAACAAAAGGCCAATCTGTTCCCAGAACAACATTTGCCCCATATATAGCTGTCCATTTCACACACTGTCCACTGGACACATGTAACCTTTTTAATTTGCATCACAACATACTACTGTTGTTCTCTCCACCAGAAGGTGATGCAGAGCCAACAGAGGTGGAGGTCCAAGGCTGGGCCCCAGACGTGCTGGTGCCCGGTGCCATGGCCAGCTAAAGTGGGACAGGTGGTTCCGCCGGGACCTCCAATCCCATACAGCCTATGGTGATGCAGTTTTAACATAGATATGGCTTAGTAATAATCAACAGCATTCGGGATTACTTATAACAGCATGCATAGATATGACCATCAACCCAACACAACAGATGTCATACATTTGCAGAGGGAGCACAACACATGCATATATACTGCATGACATCTGTACAAAGTGCAGATGAATTTTGATGGCAGCTATGAACAGTGGCCCATTATTGACATGTCACTGTGATAACCTCAGACAGTGACTGTCATACCACTGTTTCATGTGACATATGTCCAATCAGGGATGCGATGGCAGTAACTCTCATCACTATCACCATGTACTGACCGCAATCCTCACACTATGCTTCTGCAGTTCACAGATGTGTGTTCTGTAAGTAACACAAGAAACAAATGGTTCCACACACTGACCAGTCCACAGATGACCCTACAGAAGAAGGTTTCCTTACAAACAGAGCACTGTCTTGTCAGTTATTAAAACATGCAAACTAGCCATTACCACACACAACCTGTTAAATTGGCAGTAGTCTCAATGAAGCATAGCTACACTTACATGCTGTAGTCATGTCTAGCACATCACCTTCCTGTCTTTAGGCTATTTTCCACTGTGTATGTTGTTTGAGGAATATCCAGATATCATCTGTGATACTGTTTACCAAACACCAGATCCAGGTTCCACTCACAGCGACTGTCATGGGCAAACACCAACATGATGTTCCTAGATATTGTACTGTGTTTCCATGCAATTGGCAATGGGAATGTCACCACAGCTGTTCCACATGCAATCAGCTAGAGGAGGACCGCAACAGGTGCAGAGGCCATTACCTGATCATGACCATCACTTACAAAACACGAGCTGCTGCTGAGCAGGTGTACAACTCCACATCCACCAGAGAGTCTGTGGGAGGGACAGACAGAGGCAAAGTACATCAGAGAAGGGCTGGGAGACTAAAACCAAAGCATCATCTGTCACACACCTACCAGTACAAGGGTTCAAACTCCTGACTGACTAGCCATTACTATTACAAGTGTATGCAGTTACTCCATGTGCCACATAGCTGACATGTTGGTGTGCTGTAAAAACATATATGTGTGCTGGTGAGCGACATCTGCAACAGAGATATAGTAGACATACATTAGGTGTAGCACACATGGCTGTCCACATGAACAGATATCATTGTCAACACAACCACACTCTCTAAGGGACTCAGACACATTGGCACACTTTGGCAGGCGCAAAAAATATACTTCCTAACTACTAAGTTTACCACACTGCAGTAATGCACAGGTATTACATGCACCACAGGGGATATCCTGAGGTTCTATGGGCTAGGGCATGTGAACGTGTCTGACATCAGTCAGTATGCCAATGGGAGTTATACTGGGTGTGACTGTGGTTGGGAACATCATACCTCACACGCAGACACAAGGTGCCAGTACTGACATGCATGCTTGCATTGCTTCATGGGTATTTAATGGTTGGCTGTGCAATATGGCTGTACAAGGCTAGATGAGGGGTAATCTTTGGCATCAGGCCACCTGTCAATGGTCTGCAGTGTGGTTCAGGGGTGTAGTGTCTGCAATGTCCCACACAGAAGGGTATTGTATGACCTGTCCTGTGATCCTGGTTACCATTGTGTGTGGCCATTGCTTTGCAATGCATTCCATGTCTATGTTTGATAGTCCTTGACGTGGACAATGCCTGGGATGTGCACGTCCCACAATAATGTACAGTGACATGTTTAAGTCTACCTGGTTTGCCTGGCACATGTTGTGTACACTGACTGTTATCATCAGACGTGCCAATACTGGCCTGGTGTGGCAGGACCTGCTAATAGACAGCAGGTTGACCCTGCACCTGCAATGATAGCATGATACAGGTATTCCCTGGTGTCAGTGGCCTCTGTCCTTACAGGGCATGTGTGTAAGGCATTGTATGTCCTTTGTGGATCACATTTGATGGCACCACATATGTTGCAGGCGTCCAGTGGGGAACATAATGAAGGCACATTGTCCACAATTATGTGCCTATTGTACTGTTTGACAGAGTGCCATGCCCTCTGTGGCCCACTGCAATCACACCATGCCTATTATCTGTCAACAATGTGCAGGGTACTAGCAACATAGCAGGATATTCTAGGCAAATGTGTTTCTGTATGACACATGGGTTCAGACTGTATTCTGGGTAATAGTAGGTTTGCTTACTGTGTTCACCAGGCCTTTTGCCAGATGTAGGGGTATGGCTTGCCAACCCAGTCTCTTGGCTGATTGAAATCTGTAAACCTCGTCTGGTGGACATTTTGACATATAATATGGCCACCATATAGGAAAACTACAAAATCCACTTCTCAACATGCCCAGTGGTTAGACATTCAAAGCCACTTCCACACAGGCTCTGACTGTCAAACACATACCTGCCATGTCCTGGACTAGGACTCCTACCTAACTAGTTTATCACACTACAGCATTACGCAGTTATAGCATGCGCTACAGAGATTACTGGGTTATGCCGTCCCCAACAGCATATTTCAAAAGGAATGACATCAGCAGGTTTACCAAAGTAGGGCATTTCAGATTTCCTGCAAGTGAGTAGCCCAAAATGCATTGCTCACAAAACAGACAGTGAGACACACACAACATGTCCACAACTGACATGTGTGGGTATAGAACCCATGACCAAGATCTATATCACACTACTGCATGGAAATGCTATAGGCACACCATGAGGATTGCTAGGAAACATGCTCCCCAGAGGTGTATTTTACAAGGTATGACATCAGCAGGAGTACCAAAGTAGGACATTGTAAATGTCCTCCAAGTGAGTAGGGTATAATGCATTGCTCCCTACACAGACATTGAAACACAGAGAAAACATACATAACTGCCATAACTGTGGATGGATCCCTACCACAGTTCTAAAATCACACTACAGCAGTACACAGTTACAGGATGCGCTACAGAGATGACTGGATTACAGCAGTCCCAGAGGTGTATTTCTAGGTGGGTGACATCAGCAGGGTTGTCAAAGGTGAGTATGTGAACCATAA
>NC_056728.1:1323790659-1323803566 GCF_019279795.1 Protopterus annectens
ACACACAGGTTTACAGCTATGTACATCTTAACTGTCAGTATATATGCACATCATACAGGTTTACTACCAGATACCTGTATGTGGCCCGTAAATGATATACCTTTGTCTGTGCTGTGTGATACACATGCATACATGTACATGAAGTACTGACATATATATGTGAAGTATACACGATCATGCATGTGTGGAAGTGCAGACAATAGGTTAACTGGGACACACAGGTGGATGCTAACTACAGCATGTGTCACACACACTGCTGCCCTGAAAGGCATACATTGATAGCAGGATGTGGACAGTGGCATTATAATTGGAACAGTGACATGTGCAAGCATAATATGTGAGCCCCATTGTCTAATGGTACTGAGGTGCAGGTGTCAAGATGACCTCGCCCGGCTGTGTTAGTAGTTGTCATTATTAGCAGGACCGCTACACTGCGTATATCTGACATTGGTCATATGCACAACATCTGCTGGTGTCCGTCACCTTAGATGTAGCATTTGATACCAACCACATTACTGCCACTCGCAGTGATGTCATGGTACGAGTGGCAACTGCTTGACCAAAACAATGAGCCAATGTCCTGCTGTAATTATGAGGTTGTCCAGTGTCTGTCATTCAGAGATGTCATGACTGAAAGACAAGCCTTTGTCACACAGCACATGCATCCATGATTCAAGGGAGTGTGGATAATATCTAGGTCACATTTACCCATATAGTGGCATTCCAAGGCAAATGTCCTAAACACAGAAGTAACACCCTGACACCTACAAGACAATTGCATTGGATGCTTATGCTAACCAGTGCTAGATGTGTGGCTTTCGTAATCCATTTGCTCAATGTAGAACCTACAATGGGGAATACTGACATCTGTGCAGTGAGGAACACCTGGCTGAAGGCTCTGTAGTGCACAATTGCACTACCACCATATAACTCAGATCCAGACATGTGGGCCATAACACTGGTACGGACCATTCCAGGTGGTGGTGATGTCCACGTATTCATAAAGGCTACTCACAAGTAAAGACTACTACTCCGACATAAGTAATCACAGATGAGTCAGGTACAGGTGACCGTGGCAAAAGCTGCATTCTAGGGTGTATCCTCATACATCCACCACCATGTCCTCAAACTACCAACACACATCCATAAATGTGGTATGACATAGTATGGTAGAACACCAAATAACCTTCAATTGTTGGACTGTACCTAGCCCTACATCAACTGTGCAAAGTACCAATGTACTGCCACAGTTGCATAATGTGTTATGCAATGCAATTATACCACTGTTTGTAACCAGGTCAGTTGTACACATACCAGGGTCCCTCGGATGTTGTCAGCATTAACACAGTCGACAGTTGCTGTACACCAGTAAAAAACACCCTCATGGTTGGATATGACCTAAATGTACCTGCCCTGGATATGTACATCGCACACTCATACAACATAAATTAAAATACCATAGCTGTTGTTGTCCTTTCTACATACAGGTGGCTACATTCATTACACACATGCACATGGCAGATAGGTCCATGGCTGCTGAATGATGACAGTACATAAGGTTTGATATCTATGTTGACAGAGGTAATATTCCCTCTCTACTGGTCACCCAAGACACTATCATATCATACAATAACCCATGTGGCATGTATGTCATTAGACATGTCCACCTAATGCAATGCCAACAAACATACCCAAATAACAGGATCATAGGACCTGCACACATGGCCTGTATTGACAGACTCAGGGAAATACAGCTATGCTCTGTATGTTCCTGAGTAGTTACAGGTGATATGTCCATGACATGTAGAGTCATGTGTGCCCACAGCTCCTACATATACCCCATGTAAACAATTGCAAGCCATGCATGTTGTGTGCTGTCTGGACATTAACCTTATTACCACAATAGCCAGAAAGTGCTGGGGTGGATGTTTACAAGCCACAGACCTCGCACATGCGTGAATGAGTGTAATGCCTAGCTCAAACAGCGTACATTGCTGGCACTCTTCCAGTAATCATGAGGTGTGTGCGGCATATATGAAGTGCTCACTGTTGACCATTACAGTGTCTCGACTTTACCGTGGAACTGTCAAGTAGTAGTTTCTGGGATCATGACATGGAATATTGCTGTGTGTGTGTCTTGCTGATATGTGCTGTTGGCATGAATGTACACTTGGCTACTCAGTGATGGTGGTTGTGTGTCCTACCAGTACATGAATACAACATCCATTATTGTGTAATGCTTGGCTAAGTTTCACACATGGTGTGGGGAAGGTGTGGAATGTAGCCTCTTGACCTGCTAGTTCACTTACTGATGTAGACTGCATATGTGTACATGTACTGATGTGTGTTTAGATTCCATGCATGTGCAGTGTCTGATGTTTGAAGGTGACTATTGTCTTAGTACATCATGCTGTTGCAATGCAGCTTCAACATTGCCAACTGTATATGGTAATATGCTCAAAGTACAGTAAGCTGTACTTTAGTTATGGACAGATGTTTGTACCTGACTACTAAGTGGTGGGGCTACTTTGCAGATGAATGATTACTGAGGACAGCTCACAGGTGTGTTACAACCATTCCTACAATAACCTGTGTAACTGCTATGCTATGGTTCTGTTTATTGAAGTGGAAGACACACAACGTAGAATGCAGTAAGGGTGACACCGAAGGCAAACCTCTTGACATCTGTAACAGTAACACCTCCCCTGTGCATATATTGTGCATATATCAGCATAGGTGGCAAAGGAAAGAGTCAGTACCCTTGGTAGTGCATGCGATAGTGCTGTAACTCTGTAATACCTATCATGAGATAGTCAGGTGTTTGATTCACAGTACTGGCACATGTGGGTGTGTCCATATATGTCACGTATGGTGGGGAATACATCTCAAATGTTTTTCACTCTCCTGAACACTGTGGTAGACATCAGTACATAGTGAAGTGTAGAAAGAAAGGCATAGGCAGGTGGTTGAACCTCACACATGTCAAGTGTCTGTATGTATATGACATAGGTGTATATCTTTGTGAAAGCCACAGTGTGTATGTGTGTATGTATGGCTGTCCAGTTCCCGGTGTGAGGCTGTATTTTACCATAGTGAAATGTTAAGGCCCCTCCCCCATCCATTCAATGTAATCTAGTATCCCTGTTGATGTCATCAATCTTAGAAGGGCATTCTAACCACCTGTAAACATGTACACCCTGGGGTGAGGCTTGTTGCTACATAGTCGAATGATGAACCCCCCACCCCACATTCACTCATTGCAATCTAGTATCCCTGTTGATGTCAATCTTAGGCCATTCTGACTACCTACACATGTGTAATCTCTGTGGTGCATCTTGTAATTACGTAGTACTATAATGATGATTTGCACATAGGCAGGGGTTCTCATCCCAACACTGCTAACTGTGTGTGTGTGTGTGTGTGTGTGTGTGTGTGTGTGTGTGTGTGTGTGTCACTGTCTGTGAATCCCTAATTTGTAATGGTGCCACAGACCAGCACAGGTTAACATTACACCAGCCTGATGTGTGGCATTTGACCTTGCCAATCACATGTAGTATGACATGTCTTCTGCTGACATGTTGAATGACATGCATACATGTGTAACACAATGGTGTGCTTTCAAATATACAGTAAGGTAATGGTGTCCCAATGCAGGGACCTGTTATCCTAACATGGATCTTCAGCTGACGCAATGTTGTCAGTCCACCCTACAAATATGCAGTGACATACTGCACATTGAGCTGATGTGCATAGCCATTGCAGGGCATCATGTGGCTTTACTATTGCTATACAGTGTGAGTTACAGACACAGTTCATAGCCATGACTGTGTTCAGATACAATACATATCTAATGTGGAATGTGACCCAAGTCACTGAGGTGTATACACACTAAACCCTAATGTGGAATGTGTGACACAGGTCACTGTAGGGTATACAGATGACACCTCTGCACATATGCAACCATATTATTGATGTCTGGCAACTATGCCCAGACAAGGCTAACTTAGCAGTACTCCATGTCCCACATGCCATCTGTGTACCTCACACACACGAGGAGCAAGCATGACAGTGATGTCTGACACCAGCAAGGTGAGTGTACTGTATCTGTGGCCTGCTGTGGTTGTATGTGAATGTTGTGCAACACATGTATGTACTGGATATTGTATAAGGTAAATGCTTTCATGTCGTGACACACTCAAGATTTTCAAGACATGTTATTTGGTGGTTCTGATGTCATGCCTACACAAGCTGTGTACAGGCCTGTATGATGTTTAGTGTTTCACATCTGCAATATCACCATTACACAAAGGCCATAGTTGTATTGTGTCAAGCCAATGTACAACAGGGTGTGCACACATGTACATCACTTCTACTGTGTGTGTTGCTTCATGTCTCTGGCCATCCTCCATGGCCATGTGTACACATGTTTTCTCCAATGGTTGTGATGGGCATCTATGTCACATGTCAGTGTTATCCCAGATGACATACACCCATAGATATCATATGCTCCACTGAGAACAGGGTTATGCAGACAAAGGGTGGTATGTTTGGGATGTGAGATATCATGTTTTGCAGGATAGTTGAGCAGTGTTGCAGTCAGCCCACTACATGTCATGGACATCTCAGATAGCACATGACATTGTGTGACATTCATAGCATGGGTATAATCCACAAGGGTGAATCCTGTGGGCTGGTCATACTCCAGCTCCAAAACATTTAGAGTGTGTGCACAAATATGCTCTTTGTATAGTACTGTTTGTATTCCCCATGTGTGTAATGTTGATCTATAGTACCTGTCCCTACAGTGAACCACACCTCCACCATTGTATTCACAGCTGTCCACACATCTGGCAATGACAGTTTGTAAGGTTTAGTGTAGGTGTTCCATATAGTCTTCAATGATTCCACATGGGTAACCACTGTGATGCATTGCAGGTCTGACCAGTGTATATTAACAGGACCACCATACATTATGTGTACGTGTGTTAAATGGCCACATGGCAGATAGCATGCAATTAATATGATCTGTGCATTATCAAGCCTGGTAAATAACAATCTCACCTGCAACAGGTTGGTGTCACTGCGAAATGCCAGAGGTACCTAAATAGGAGTGTCACAGCAGTAAGATCATTATCCACACCTGTGTGATAGCTACAGGGTGTATGTCCATGTTAGCACATAAGCCAGTACAATAGACTATACTGTGGAGTATGCACATCTGTGCATACATAGAGTAGCAGACTATAGTATGTGGCATGTGTGCATACATGCCTTGCATATGATGTTACATTACATATTGTACAGTAACACATTTAACTATATGAAATACAGTTGTGTTATATGTGCAGTAGTGACTTACCAGGCAACTTCAGGCTCAGTGGGTGAGAGACACCCACCTCCACAATACCAACTAAAGCTTGTGGATGGAGGTCTGCAGGTGTCCCCAGGTTGGCCAGTAGCTCCTCGGTACGTGTGAGTGGGAGCTGGGTGAGTGGCCCCCCACATGTTGTACCTTGTTCCCTGGCAATTGCATTAGCACGCTGTTTTGCCAGTCTTATGAGGTCTGTGCAGTGTCGGCGCACCTGCTGATAGGTGCGATTGTGGCTGCCAACATCATTTACCCTCCTGCGGAGTTTCTTGCACTGGGCATCCTGCTGCTGTGCGTCCTGTGGCACATGGCTGAAGAGTGTTACATGGTTGTCAAGGAGGTATGGGATGAGGACCTCATCCTCCAAGCAGGTGTATGGTGGCAGCCTGGCATGCAGCATACCAGGAAGATATAATGATTAAGATAGGTCACAGTAACTCACAGAGAAGTACAGAAGTACAGCTGAACATATATGTGTATCACATTTATTAAGATTGCAAATATGTCTTTGCAAATCTACATGACACTAATACCACTGACATATTTAACTCACTCACATTTGATACTTACTGGTGATTTGCTGTTTTCACCATATATGTGTGTGGCAAGTGATGACATTGCTCATACTCCATGTGGATGTCTTGATGTGGGCATGTCTTTTTGCCTGTACTGGTATCTTTACCTATCAGCTCATGCCTGGATGCGTTCACATTAATGCAATAGACCTTAATGCTGTGTATATGTCACATATATAGTCATACACAGCCTAGGGATGTGACCTGTGACCTTTCAGACTTGCTCACAGAAAGTTTTACATGTACGTGTTTTGCCATATACATCTACATGGCACTGTACAGCTGTTTAGCATCCTGCCATGTATTACCCATGTTGCACATGTGAAACACATGGGACAATGGCTAGTCTGATGGTATTTGCAGGGTTGAATATCAACTATAGCATTTATGGTCATAGTGAACTAGTAGGCTATATGCCCTGGGCCATTTATGAACCTAGGCTGAAAGGTTACCTAGCTGTAGCCAACAGACAGGTAAGTTTCAGTGGCCAGTTCAAGCAGTGCCACAGAACTGATCCACAGGGTTACTGATATATTTGCCATGTGGTCATCACACCATGTCACAAAGAGGGGCAATGTGCAGCTTTGCTGGACAGGGATGCATAGTATGGCAGGAGTATATAAAGTGTATGGTACAGAGATCTGTCAGGCATGTTGTGATCCTTGAACTAGAAAGGTGGATGTCCATGAAGTATGTGTTTATTTGAAATCAGGATGTGTAAGTGTAGCATGTCCAACATCTCTGGGTTGGACATGGCTTTATTCAGGGTAGGCATCATGCTACATAGTGGAGCTAGGGATTGGGAAGGCCAGTGTAGGCCAGCTGAACATGGCCAATAACCCTTAAAGGAGATATGTGATCTATTATGGGTCACATGAGTGTTGAGTATGGCTAAACAATGATCTCTATATTCATGGGTGGCACCCTGTCATGATTAGGGGTGCCACGTACGACTACCTGACTGGTGTGGTGAAATAACTATCAAGAGAAAGACTACTGTCCAGCTGCATCCCATACACACACAGTTTCCATTATGTCAACCGCTGCCTATGTGGTAGTTCATGGGTACAGGGTTTTTAACATAGGGGATGACAATGCAATACTTAGCTGTCAGATTGTGGCCATACGTCACACACCACACATTGACCCACAAAGGCCCTTCTGTATGTTTACCGCAGCACACATTGAGTCAACTATTACTCCTAGTTCATAGTCATTTGCAAACATCAATAGGCAAATGCCTTCTGTGTTAGTCTGTGTGGTATAGATAACAAAGAGGAGGAGTGCCAGGAATGAACCCTGTATTACTGTAGCTGGCATGGTTTGATGTGCGTGTGTTAGTCAGACACCTTCTGTAGTGTTGGTTCTGCCAGCAGTCCAGTTGCCAACCACTCCTGTGACATAGGAATATACACCTAGTTTACTGAGTGTAGCTGGAACACAGTATGGGTGATGGTGACCTAAGACCTGGCAAGGTCATGATATGCTATGTGAATCAACCTTACTGTCATCTACATGTGTACTGACTACATCAAATAAGTTGATCACGGTTCATGACCTTGCAGAGCAGACTCAGCAGGGTAGTAGTGCACTATTTCCCATTATCAGTGGCCTCTCCTCCTTTGTGGGGTGTGATAACTGTTGCTGTGCACCATTCAGTGTGTACACAGCCTGACATGAAGCTATGATTGAACTTGATGAGTATGTGGAGAGCAAATTGTTCTGACATATCTGTAGGATACACCCTGGGATGTTGACAGGTCCCATGAAAGCTGTATGTATGGCTTTAGAGAGTGCAGCTTGTACCTACATAGTTGTTATTACAGGGGCTCTGTAGTGTACATGGATATATAAATTTGTGTACCTGTTGGGGGGAGGTGGAAGTGGGTTTACATTCTCCAAGACCCTATCTGGATGAACAGGTGCTATTTCTGTAGGTGCAGTACTTCCCATGCTATAGTGCTGTGAAGCACGGCAGGTCTTGTTGTTGCCATCATGATTCATGACACAGCTATAGAATGCTCTGTGGTTGGCTTCTTAATATGTGGCTGATTAGTTTCACAGTAGCTTTGTGTGGTTTTATATGGTGTATCTGCATCTTACTGAGGCTGACCAGGGATCACCTCCACTCATGTGTGTTCACTCTTGCAACAGTTACTACCTTCTGTGGTACACTTTAAGGCAGGGTACCACCAGTTTGCCTTCTTGTTTGTGTTTGGTTGAAACTTGGCTCTGTTTCAATGGTACAATCACTGCACTTATGTGAGTGCTTAATGTTCATTTGTATAGGATTCAGCAGTTGCACATGCATTGTCCATCTGCATGGGTGCCATTGTAGTCACCACTTCACTCTTAAGAAGCATAACATTGGCTTTGGAGACTGACTATGTGTAGCATATTGTTATCCCTGTTTGTGTGACTATGGTGATCCAGGTCATTGGGGTTGATGAAATCCAACATGCACTGAGCACAGGTGTTGGTACATGAGGAGTCTTCCCAGTTTATAATGGAATAGTTGAAAGTAGCCATTATTATGGTTTTCTGTCTCAAACCTAATATTCCCCATTACAGCACAATATGACAGTTGGGAATTCTGAGGCATGGTGGGTGATCTGTCGCAAGGTGCAATTTGGATTCCACCTTGGCACAAAGGTAGTTACTCAGCATAATGCATCCGAAGTTATGCAAGTGCAACTAGTGCGGGGGTGTACATATCCTTCAGGAATATGGACACACCTGTGGCCCATGTGTTCCAATAAAGGATAATGGGCAAGAGGTGAGGTATGTGTTATAACATGGTCATGCATGGGTGCTCTCCGGAGCATTGAACCATATCTCAGTCACTGCACAGATATGTTCTCCATGTTAAGGATTGACATAAGTGAGTCCATATTGAGTTTCTGAAATGTATCATTGAGTAGCGAGACCTGCAGGTTATTGCTTGGCTGTCCCTGTAACAGCAGTGGACCTTCACTTGAACTCTGCATGATGAAGGCACTATAGGGGAAGCATGAGCCCTAGGCAGTATCCAGATTCCCAGGGGTGACAAGTGCAGGCCCTGTCTGTCAAAGCATCATGGTCTGTCAACCATGTTATCCCAGGCAAACAGATACTGGATACCCTTTGAATTGCACCAGTACATGAGACAATTGTGGAATACAATCCTTTTGTCCCTGTACTGCAGTATCATTCTGGCCAATGGCAGAATGCTACCCAGGCCTTGGAACATACCTACATGGGCTACAAGACCTGACAGTTCCTACATGTGTTTCCATGCAGTCCAGGCTACTGCATCACAGGTCCTGCACAACAACATGGAATATGCCAGGGCCATGTGTATAGTTCAAAAGGTGGTCTGAGTGTATGGGTATGTGGCTAATCATGGCAGACAGGCAGCTGACAGTATGTTTGCCCTCATATAGCTTGGTGTGTAACATAGTGCTAGAGTTTGCGTTCACAAATGAGTACTGTTGGGCATGTTTCCGGCCACGTGTTCTGAGGTGTGGCACAATTATGTAAACTATGTCTTACAGTTTGTGTATTTTGTTGTCTGTCTATTTCAGCTTGGGAGGTCACTTGCATGGCCAGATACTTAGAAGCCTCTGTGAATGTATGTGATTTCTGGTAGTATGTGTGTGTCCTTACTGTGTTCTGGTAAGGGTATGTGTTGGTTGCGATGATGAGATGCATGTGTTAACCTACACCTCATGACTGTCCAGTCCAGTCATGGCTGTAGATAGGACTGCCTTCCAGCTTACCCCTGTAGCTGCATCCCAGACAATGTGTGGGGTGTGGTGTTATGTGGGTTTGGCAGTGTACATGGCATAGAGATTACATTCCCCCAGCATGGCCACATACACAAAGCTGACATTAATAAACACCAGTAGCTGACTAGTGGACATGCCTGTATGAGCAGTCAGTACTACAAGTACCAAGTACTGTATTTAGTTTACTTATTGCTTATGAAGATGTTTTAGACAGTGATGCTCACAAGTAATTATTTGTGTTATGGACATGACAACACTGGTTATTACAGAAACATAGCAGCTACCTTTAGCAGCAATCCTCCTCTGAGGAGCACATCACATCCTGATAGTTGATTACAGATGATGCAAGTGTCAACAGGTCTGTTTCCTTTTCTGGGTATATACTCACATATCCACCAGAACCATGAGCTCTGTTGGGCACAGACACCCACTCCCCAAACAGAGTCATGTATCAATAGACTCTGCTGTCACTATCAACATGATCAGGATATAATGAAGCAGCTATTACACATGGGCAGCAGTCTCCTACATCTTACACTCCTACCGCAGATGTTACACTGGAGTTAAAGATGATATGCAACCTGTTTCATTACCAGTACTGTGCACTACTTTACATGCAGTATTTACAAGCGGCTGTTCAGTTGGCAATGAGAGTTTAGGCTACACAAACCTGAAAGTACCACCAGTGTGTCTCTACTCTCAATATCCACTTTATGTAGGTGTGCACATAGCCATTTGGCCCAGCCCTGTAACAAGGGTCACTACACATTTGCATAACATGTACACATGCACAGCTGTTATTGCTTGCAAATGATATTAGAGAGGTGGATATTACATGTGTTATGTACATGGATAGTTACTTAGCTCTTCCAATTATCTTTGCTATCATGCTGCTAAACTGTCAGATGAATACAAGTCACATGTATCCTGTTATTGAGTATTGTAATTGCCAATAGACATAACTAATGTTTGCATAACATAACACAAATGCTATGTAAAATGGAATACAGATCTGCCTAAAATACTGTACATTCAGTGGTGACTCGTGCCATCGGACTGCAGCCCTCCTGGCAAAAAGAGTCAAGTTTGGACATTTTACATACAATGAAAAATAAAATGTATTTAAATATTTTGTTTGTTGTGCTCTAGTGAATCCGAATCTAGGTCCGAATTTCGAACTATGCATGCCCCGAAGTTCCGTTTTTAGCATTTCTGTAAATATACCAGACTGCTGTAAAAGCAGTCTAGGTTAATGAGAAGGCATCAGTGTGATGCCCAGAAGTCTAGGTGGTTTAACCATACAGCAAAGTAGAAGGGGGTTTGGACTGCCACGTCCACAGTCACGTACGTGACATGGACACTTGGATGTTTACTGATTGGTTCTCGCTCTCTTCCTGCACTTTATGTGCTGTGAAAAAGAAAGCGAGAAAGAGTCAGCAGCCAGCACTACTTTGGCTTGAAGGGAGACTCGGAGTTTGTTCATTCGGAGAGTTATTGACTGAGAGGAGGAGGAGACTGAGACACTCATTGCTATATACTGGTAACTTTACCACTATTTACTGCTATTTTAACTGCTTCACTTAGCAATAGTATCCAAAATAACATATCTGCTGTTCGTTCTCTGTTAAAAGTCATGCCAACCTCAAAATACAGTAATATCAGGAAAGGTGATTTTTGTGAACCTACTACTATATGTAATACATCTTCTGGGGCAGAATGACATATTCATGAGGTTTGTGGCTTGCCCTATGATGGTCATGATTACTTTTTTGCCAAAGAGTTAATATTGTCACTTTTATAATCAGTGTTTACAGCCATGAAAGATTACTTATATGTTTCCAAGTTGTTTTAGTATTTCACCTGAAACCTCCAGGATGCCATCTGTACAGGGGCTGCTTCAAGAGAAATTGTGTTGTAATTCTGAACTTCTTCCTGTAAAAAATCATTGCCTTTGAACACTGACCATGAAAACACTTTTTAATTTTTATGCTGAAGTATGGTTAATTCTACTAAATCACTTTTTGTCAAAGCCCATTCATTCAAGACTAGCAGAACAAATCACTTGTGATGGCAAAGCCCGTACCTTGCCCAAGCTGAACTGAATCCCTTAACTATTATAACAGTTCTGATGTTGCAAAAGAGAGTTGTTGGAATAAGTGACTACCATTTTCACACTGATAGTGGTGTACCTTGTGAATTATGTCTCTGTCATGCCTTTGTTGAGATGTTACCAAAGTTACAAGTCTACATTCACTGTAAAATGGAATTTGTTTATTATTGTCTTTTATTTTCTGACTGGTAAGTTTTGAGGACCCTTTCACTAAGTGTATCTGATATGTAAACAAATCAACAAAAATAATATAAGGCAGACTGAAAGTACAAAGTAGAAATAATATATAAAGCTCATAACCAAAAAAAAGAAAATGCTATAAAGTTGGAAAAGTATAAAAGTAGAGTACACAAATTGTGGAGTGAAGCTTACAGTATAAAAATGTACATATGAGAGCCCAACCCATAGACTGAAATTAATACAGTAGGGACAACAATCAGTTATGCTGTTAAATTCCAGATGTATTACAATCAAGAATGCATTATTATTTATCAAGTTCACCATAGATATGGGAAGGCAAGGTGCACACATTTATTACACCTAGATACACTGACCCTGCAAATCTTTGTTCGAAGATTCTTTAGTATTTTGAATTCTATCATTGTGAATTTGTAGGTGAATTCAAAATGCAGTGCTTAGCGAATATGAAACATAGAAAAGTTAATGGCTGGTCTATATTAGACAAACAAGCACCTGATTGAGAAATAGACAAGTGTTTCTAAACTGCATGTGTGAGGTCAGGAGGAGTATCTAGAAAGCAAATAACTGAATCATGCAGAGGAAAGATACACTGTAAACTATTTAATCCAACAGCCCTCAGAGTGCTGACAATACAAGGAAAATACTTTAATACAATCAGGAAGGTGTATCAAAGAACACATATGTTTCATGTGCAAGGGGCTTATGATTTGAAAGTAGCCCAAAGTTAATCTTTATCTGCCACTGGCCAGATGTATTTTCTTTGAATGTGGGTTTCAATGCTGTTTCAATGAATGTGAGTTTCAAGGGAAGAGAAGTTTTAATGCTAAATCTATTTTCATTGTGAGACTGCATTGCTTTGTTTAGCAGATGTCTTGTTAGTGTTTTT
>NC_056728.1:1323804066-1323914066 GCF_019279795.1 Protopterus annectens
TTCTCCTCTTATTGTAAAGTTTGTTAATGGCTGGGGTCCACCAGACTGGACGCTTGCCCTTTGTGGAAAGAGTCTTGGTTTTATTTGGGATTGCCTGATCCATGCAGTCCTGGAGGTGTTCATAGAAGGCATTTGTAAGGGCTTCCGCAGCTTGGGTTGTGGTTTCCTCTGGCTCAGGGGCCTTGAAGGATACCACACCAGTCTTGAGTAGTGTGAAGTTTGCTTTAGAGAAGTTCTTCACTATGGTCTTTTGTTTGGGGTGGGGCGGATGTGGATTTCCAGTGAGATTAGTTTATGATCAGATCTCACCAATGAGGGATATACTTCTGGTGTGGAGCATTTTGTCCCCATGTTTGTGACAATGAGATCTAGTATATTTTCTCCTCTCGTGGGATCAGTGACTAGCTGTTCCATGGCATTTGAATTTATGAACTCCAGGAACCGTTGGGCTAGAAAGTTAGGGCTTGAGTAATGTTCCCAGTCTATATTCGGGTAGTTGAAGTCACCCAATATGATGGTGTTTGGAGATACATTTATACCCTCCAGTGTCTTCAGGAAGGCTGTGTGGGGTTCCTGAGTTTGAGAGGGTGGCCTGTAGCATGCTACAATTTGTAGAGCAGTTTTGCCTATGGTTAGTTGCACCTGGATGGTTTCCGAAGCTTCGTGCGTTGCCACCAACCTGGAGGTGTACATCACTTCTACTGTGTGTGTTGCTTCATGTCTCTGGCCATCCTCCATGGCCATGTGTACACATGTTTTGTCCAATGGTTGTGATGGGCGTCTATGTCACATGTCAGTGTTATCCCAGATGACATACACCCATAGATATCATATGCTCCACTGAGGACAGGGTTATGCAGACAAAGGGTGGTATGTTTGGGATGTGAGATATCATGTTTTGCAGGATAGTTGAGCAGTGTTGCAGTCAGCCCACTACATGTCATGGACATGTCAGATAGCACATGACATTGTGTGACATTCATAGCATGGGTATAATCCACAAGGGTGAATCCTGTGGGCTGGTCATACTCCAGCTCCAAAACATTTAGAGTGTGTGCACACATATGCTCTTTGTATAGTACTGTTTGTATTCCCCATGTGTGTGTAATGTTGATCTATAGTACCTGTCCCTACAGTGAACCACACCTCCACCATTGTATTCACAGCTGTCCACACATCTGGCAATGACAGTTTGTAAGGTTTAGTGTAGGTGTTCCATATAGTCTTCAATCATTCCACATGGGTAACCACTGTGATGCATTGCAGGTCTGACCAGTGTATATTAACAGGACCACCATACATTATGTGTATGTGTGTTAAATGGCCACATGGCAGATAGCATGCAATTAATATGATCTGTGCATTATCAAGCCTGGTAAATAACAATCTCACCTGCAACAGGTTGGTGTCACTGCGAAATGCCAGAAGTACCTAAATAAGAGTGTCACAGCAGTAAGATCATTATCCACACCTGTGTGATAGCTACAGGGTGTACTTCCATGTTAGCACATAAGCCAGTACAATAGACTATACTATGGAGTATGCACATCTGTGCATACATAGAGTAGCAGACTATAGTATGTGGCATGTGTGCATACATGCCTTGCATATGATGTTACATTACATATTGTACAGTAACACATGTAACTATATGAAATACAGTTGTGTTATATGTGCAGTAGTGACTTACCAGGCAACTTCAGGCTCTGTGGGTGAGAAACACCCACCTCCACAATACCAGCTAAAGCTTGTGGATGGAGGTCTGCAGGTGTCCCCAGGTTGGCCAGTAGCTATTCGGTATGTGTGAGTGGGGGCTGGGTGAGTGGCCCCCCACCTGTTGTACCTTGTTCCCTGGCAATTGCATTAGCACGCTGTTTTGCCAGTCTTATGAGGTCTGTGCAGTGTCGGCGCACCTGCTGATAGGTGCAATTGTGTCCGCCAACATCATTTACCCTCCTGTGGAGTTCCTTGCACTGGGCATCCCACTGCTGTGCGTCCTGTGGCACATGGCTGAAGAGTGTTACATGGTTGTCAAGGAGGTATGGGATGAGGACCTCATCCTCCAAGCAGGTGTATGGTGGCAGCCTGGCATGCGGCATACCTGGAAGATATAATGATGAAGATAGGTCACAGTAACTCACAGAGAAGTACAGAAGTACAGCTGAACATATATGTGTATCACATTTATTAAGATTGCAAATATGTCTTTGCAAATCTACATGACACTAACACCACTGACATATTTAACTCACACACATTTGATACTTACTGGTGATTTGATGTTATCACCATATATGTGTGTGACAAGTGATGACATTGCTCATACTCCATGTGGATGTCTTGATGTGGGCATGTCTGTTTGCCTGTACTGGTATCTTTACCTATCAGCACATGCCTGGATGTGTTCACATTAATGCAATAGACCTTAATGCTGTGTATATGTCACATATATAGTCATACACAGCCTAGGGATGTGACCTGTGACCTTTCAGACTTGCTCACAGAAAGTTTTACATGTATGTGTTTTGCCATATACATCTACATGGCACTGTACAGCTGTTTAGCATCCTGCCATGTATTACCCATGTTGCACATGTGAAACACATGGGACAATGGCTAGCCTGATGGTATTTGCAGGGTTGAATATCAACTATAGCATTTATGGTCATAGTGAACTAGTAGGCTATTTGCCCTGGGCCATTTATGAACCTAGGCTGAAAGGTTATCTAGCTGTAGCCAACAGACAGGTAAGTTTCAGTGGCCAGTTCAAGCAGTGCCACAGAACTGATCCACAGGGTTACTGATATATTTGCCATGTGGTCATCACATCATGTCACAAAGAGGGGCAATGTGCAGCTTTGCTGGACAGGGATGCATAGTATGGCAGGAGTATGTAAAGTGTATGGTACAGAGATCTGTCAGGCATGTTGTGATCCTTGTATTAGAAAGGTGGATGTCCATGAAGTATGTGTTTATTTGAAATCAGGATGTGTAAGTGTAGCATGTCCAACATCTCTGGGTTGGACATGGCTTTATTCAGGGTAGGCATCATGCTACATAGTGGAGCTAGGGATTGGGAAGGCCAGTGTAGGCCATCTGAACATGGCCAATAACCCTTAAAAGAGATATGTGATCTATTATGGGTCACTTGAGTGTTGAGTATGGCTAAACAATGATCTCTATATTCATGGGTGGCACCCTGTCATGATTAGGGGCACCACATACGACTACCTGACTGGTGTGGTGAAGTAACTATCAAGAGAAAGACTACTGTCCAGCTGCATCCCATACACACACAGTTTCCATTATGTCGACCGCTGCCTATGTGGTAGTTCATGGGTACAGGGTTTTTAACATAGGGGATGACAATGCAATACTTAGCTGTCAGATTGTGGCCATACGTCACACACCACACATCGACCCACAAAGGCCCTTCTGTATGTTGACCGCAGCACACATTGAATCAACTATTACTCCTAGTTCATAGTCATTTGCAAACATCAATAGGCAAATGCCTTCTGTGTTAGTCTGTGTGGTATAGATAACAAAGAGGAGGAGTACCAGGAATGAACCCTGTATTACTGTGGCTGGCACTGGTTTGATGTGCGTGTATTAGTCAGACACCTTCTGTAGTGTTGGTTCTGCCAGCAGTCCAGTTGCCAACCACTCCTGTGACATAGGAATATACACCTAGTTTACTGAGTGTAGCTGGAACACAGTATGGGTGATGGTGACCAAGACCTGGCAAGGTCATGATATGCTGTGTGAATCAACCTTACTGTCATCTACATCTGTACTGACTGCATCAAATAAGTTGATCACGGTTCATGACCTTACAGACCAGACTCAGCAGGGTAGTAGTGCACTATTTCCCATTATCAGTGGTGTCTCTCCCTTTGTGGGGTGTAATAACTGTTGCTGTGCACCATTCAGTGTATACACAGCCTGGCATGAAGCTATGATTGAACTTGATGAGTATGTGGAGGGCAAATTGTTCTGACATATCTGTAGGATACTCCGTAATACAAAAATGGAAGGAACAGGCACCGGACATGAAAGACAAGCTTCTTCAAGCCAAATCCAGCAAACCAAATCCAACAAATGATCTTCGCCAATATTTAATGTTGTTAAAACCTTTTATTTTACAAAACCAAGTTACGTGAAATGCATACAGCGTTTTTCGTTTAGACCAATGTCCAAACTTCATCAGACAAACGCTAGCTTTCCCGCCAGTATACATTTAAATATAAAACTGTAATGATGTCATCAAATGGACGATGTCTTAAAGAAATAATGTCCTTTCTAAAAACAACAGTGTATTCAACTTTTACAACTTTAGCAGCATTAATAATTATGCCAAAAGGTGTATTACTATTAAAAGGTCGTTGATTTTGTAATGTTGTACATTTATAAATTTATAACCCCAATATAATCCTATGTCCAATTACACAGTTTTTTATATATATATATGGGTTTTTATATATATATATATATATATATATATATATATATATATATATATATATATGGATGTTTTTATATATCAAAAACTTTATAAATAGTCCAACATTACAAATAAATATATATTACTAAAATAATGATAATAATATGTAAGAAAAAAATTTTTTTATAAATATAAAAACATCATGTTGTTTTAAAAACTTATTCAATTATTTTTACATACAATATTATATGTGTATGTAAGTATTATTAAATCTAGATCATAAAAGATAAGAAACTTGTAAGAGGCTTATATTTTCCCTATGTTTTCTATGATTAACATAACTTGGTTAAAAATGCTGGATTAATAATTAACTTATATATAATATAGCAATTATCCAAAGATACTGGTGTTATTTAAACCTACAATTATAATGAATGGTTCAAAAGACCTCTAATCATTCATATATATCCCTTGACATCCAATATTTAATTACCTGAGTAAACTTTTTAATTTTAATATACAGGTAATGGAGCAAACTTCATTTAACCCCGGATCCCTACAAGATGTTAGACGAAGTTGCCACTCTAGTTCTTTCTTTTCAAGGTACAACCTCAACATATTTTCATTTATCAAATTCATAGGGTTAACTTGTATTTGGTCAATGACCATAAATTTAAATGTATGTCCTATATTCGTCTTGCAGTGTCTTGCCAGAGCATTTTCCTCTTTATTTTTCTTAATGGCATAGGTATGCTCATATATTCGATCCCTAAGGCGTCTGTCCATTTTCCCTACATAAAATGACGGGCATTGTTCGCACTGGGCCAAGTACACTACTCTCTTGCTGTTGCAATTGTAATTGCCCTTTATACTGTAGGTTTCTTTCTTGATAGTAAATGTGTCCGCAGTAGTTGCCACAACACTGGCTATTACAGAAACATAGTAGCTACCTTTAGCAGCAATCCTCATCTGAGGAGCACATCACATCCTGATAGTTGATTACAGATGATGCAAGTGTCAACAGGTCTGTATCCTTTTCTGGGTATATAGTCACATATCCACCAGAACCATGAGCTCTGTTGGGCACAGACACCCACTCCCCAAACAGAGTCATGTATCAATAGACTCTGCTGCCACTATCAACATGATCAGGATATAATCAGATAGTGTAAGCCATCACCTATGAAGCAGCTATTACACATGGGCAGCAGTCTCCTACATCTTACACTCCTACTGCAGATGTTACACTGGAGTTAAAGATGATATGCAGCCTGTTTCATTACCAGTGCTGTGCACTACCTTACATGCAGTATTTACAAGCGGCAGTTAGGTTGGCAATGAGAGGTTAGGCTACACAAACCTGAAAGTACCACCAGTGTGTCTCTACTCTCAATATCCACTTTATGTAGGTGTGCACATAGCCATTTGGCCCAGCTCTGTAACAAGGGTCACTACACATTTGCATAACATGTACACATGCACAGCTGTTATTGCTTGCAAATGATATTAGAGAGGTGGATATTACATGTGTTATGTGCATGGAGAGTTACTTAGCTCTTCCAATTATCTTTGCTATCATGCTGCTAAACTGTCAGATGAATACAAGTCATATGTATCCTGTTATTGAGTATTGTAATTGCCAATAGACATAGCTAATGTTTGCATAACATAACACAAATGCTATGTAAAATGGAATACAGATCTGCCTAAAATACTGTACATTCAGTGGTGGCTCGTGCCATCGGACTGCAGCCCTCCCGGCAAAAAGAGTCAAGTTTGGACATTTTACATACAATAAAAAATAAAATGTATTTAAATATTTTGTTTGTTGTGCTCTAGCGAGTCCGACCAAATCGCAGTCCCAGAACTTGAACCACGCATGCTCTTCGAGTTCCGTTTTTTTTTTTTTTTTTTTTTAGCATTTCTGTAAATATACCAGACTGCTGTAAAAGCAGTCTAGGTTAATGAGAAGGCATCAGTGTGATGCCCAGAAGTCTAGGTGGTTTAACCGTACAGTAAAGTAGAAGGGAGTTTGGACTGCCACGTCCACAGTCACGTATGTGACGTGGACGCTTGGATGTTTACTGATTGGTTCTCGCTCTCTTCCTGCACTTTGCATGCTGTGAAAAAGAAAGCGAGAAACAGTCAGCAGCCAGCACTACTTTGGCTTGAAGGGAGACTCAGAGTTTGTTCATTCGGAGAGTTATTGACTGAGAGGAGGAGGAGACTGAGACACTCATTGCTATATACTGGTAACTTTACCACTATTTACTGCTATTTTAGTTGCTTCACTTAGCAATAGTATTCAAAATAACATATCTGCTGTTCGTTCTCCGTTAAAAGTCATGTCAACCTCAAAATACGGTAATATCAGGAAAGGTGATTTTTGTGCACCTACTACTATATGTAATACATCTTCTGGGGCAGAATGACATATTCATGAGGTTTGTGGCTTGCCCTATGATGGTCATGATTACATTTTTGCCAAAGAGTTAATATTGTCACTTTTATAATCAGTATACAGTTCCACAATAATCCACACGAATGTGTTCACTCTAAACTCAAGATAATTCAGCAAAATAAATCCACCGGATATAATTAAAATCCCAAAATCTATTTATTGGACTGCAAATGAACTGCATATGTTAAGTGCTTTCACTAGACTGTGCTAGCTTCATCAGAACAATTAAAACAACTTGTAACACTACATTTTAAATTAAAATTGGCGCCAAAATTGAGCTGTTCTTAAAGTGGCATGTAGTTAAAAAAACATCTTAAGCAAGTATAATATATATATACATATTCAAATACATTTGTTACAATACTAAAAGTGTTTGTGTATATAAACTGTATAGTATATATAAATTATAGCATTAATAAACAATTCCAACAAATTATTGCATATGTTAACTATTTAACATTAAAAGAGGTTTGATAGAAAAATAATCATTGATGCCTGGTGATCTTGTGGCATCTGTCAGAACCTGCCAGTAGAGTTCTCTATAGGCTAAGTAATTTTTAATATTACCTCCTCTAGGGTCACTTTTAATAATCTCTATGATGGCAAATTTAAACTTATGTTCACCCCCTTCTTCCTCTAAGTGCCTGGCTAATGCATTTTTCATATCCTTATTTTTAATACAATACAAGTGTGCGTATATTCTTTGTCTTAATAATCTCTCAGTCTTCCCTATGTAAAATGAGGGACAGACCGTACACAAAGCAATATACACCAACATATTGGATTTACAGTTACCTCTAGGTGAGTATATTTTAGTTCTATTCACATTTCTCAAAGTAATGGGACTTATTTCATATATGCTTGAACATTGATTACAAGTCCCACACTTGGATGTGTGTGCATTAACTTTATACTTAGTCATGTTTCCTAGTTCAAGAATTCTCTTGATATTCATACCCATTTTATTCACAAATCTAGGTTCTGTTCCTAATACATCTGCAATTTCTTTGTCATTTATTAAAAATCGCCAATTTTTAATAATAATATCTTTAATGAGATGACTAAATGGACTGAATTCTATTACACAGGCTCTATTATAATTACTGTAAATTTTTTTCCCCCCTATAACAGATTGTTCATTGGTTCCAATATTTACTGTGTCTTTAGATACACTATTTAAACCTAGTAATGGTATATATTTTATTCCCCATAGACTTATAACGTATCTAGATACATCGTTCATTAATTCTATATCATACCCTCTATCTAAGAATACAGATGTAATATATTTAATTTCTCTGACCATATCATTATACTTGGAGCACATTCTAATAGCTCTAATACATTGACCTTTATAGATATTCCTTTTCACTTTTCTGGGATGAAAACTATTGTAGTCCACATATGAATTAGTAAAAGTGTCTTTCCTATATACAGTGGACTTCAAAATACCATCTTCAACTGTTACCAATGTATCTAAATAAGGAGCACCGTTTTCATTTACCACAGAAGTAAATTTTAAAAATTCACTACTTGAATTAATATAAGTAATAAATGCTGAGTATGAATTTATATTGCCATTCCATATTATGTAAATATCATCAAGAAATCTCGAATAATATAAGATGGATTTAGTAAAAATACTGTCTAGTACAATGTTTTCTTCCCAATCAAGCATAACCAGGTTTGCATATATGGGAGCACAAGCTGCTCCCATAGCTACACCCCTGGTTTGCTTGAAGATTTCACCTTCGTGAAAAATGAAGTTATTATCAAGAACAATGCTCATTAATTCAGCTATAAGTTGAATTTTGTCCCCAATTTTAATTTAAAATGGAGTGTTACAAGTTGTTTTAATTGTTCTGATGAAGCTAGCACAGTCTAGTGAAAGCGCTTAACATATGCAGTTCATTTGCAGTCCAATAAATAGATTTTGGGATTTTAATTATATCCGGTGGATTTATTTTGCTGAATTATCTTGAGTTTGGAGTGAACACATTCGTGTGGATTATTGTGGAACTGTATACATGTTGCTCCATACGTGCTGTTCTTGTACTTTTATAATCAGTGTTTACAGCCATAAAGATTACTTGCCATCTGTACAGGGGCTGCTTCAAGAACAATTGTGTTGTAATTGTGAACTTCTTCCTGTAAAAAATCATTGCCTTTGAACACTGACCATGAAAACACTTTTTAATTTTTATGCTGAAGTATGGTTAATTCTATTAAATCACTTTTTGTCAAAGCCCATTCATTCAAGACTAGCAGAACAAATCACTTGTGATGGCAAAGCCCGTACCTTGCCCAAGCTGAACTGAATCCCTTAACTATTATAACAGTTCTGATGTTGCAAAAGAGAGTTGTTGGAATAAGTGACTACCATTTTCACACTGATAGTGGTGTGCCTTGTGAATTATGTCTCTGTCATGCCTTTGTTGAGATGTTACCAAAGTTACAAGTCTGCATTCACTGTAAAATGGAATTTGTTTATTATTGTCTTTTATTTTCTGACTGGTAAGTTTTGAGGACCCTTTCACTAAGTGTATCTGATATGTAAACAAATCAACAAAAATAATATAAGGCAGACTGAAAGTACAAAGTAGAAATAATATATAAAGCTCATAACCAAAAAACAGAAAATGCTATAAAGTTGGAAACGTATAAAAGTAGAGTACACAAATTGTGGAGTGAAGCTTACAGTATAAAAATGTACATATGAGAGCCCAACCCATAGACTGAAATTAATACAGTAGGGACAACAATCAGTTATGCTATTAAATTCCAGATGTATTACAATCAAGAATGCATTATTATTTATCAAGTTCACCATAGATATGGGAAGGCAAGGTGCACACATTTATTACACCTAGATACACTGACCCTGCAAATCTTTGTTCGAAGATTCTTTAGTATTTTGAATTCTATCATTGTGAATTTGTAGGTGAATTCAAAATGCAGTGCTTAGCGAATATGAAACACTGAAAAGTTAATGGCTGGTCTATATTAGACAAACAAGCATCTGATTGAGAAATAGACAAGTGTTTCTAAACTGCATGTGTGAGGTCAGGAGGAGTATCTAGAAAGCAAATAACTGAATCATGCAGAGGAAAGATACACTGTAAACTATTTAATCCAACAGCCCTCAGAGTGCTGACAATACAAGGAAAATAGTTTAATACAATCAGGAAGGTGTATCAAAGAACACATATGTTTCATGTGCAAGGGGCTTATGATTTGAAAGTAGCCCAAAGTTAATCTTTATCTGCCACTGGCCAGATGTATTTTCTTTGAATGTGGGTTTCAATGCTGTTTCAATGAATGTGACTTTCAAGGGCAGAGAAGTTTTAATGCTAAATCTATTTTCATTGTGAGACTGCATTGCTTTGTTTAGCAGATGTCTTGTTAGTGTTTTTTGCTGTAAAAGGTAAAATAAAACTTTTAAATGAAATCCAAATCATCGAAGAAGTAAAGCAGTATGCACATTACAGTGTTTATGGTAAATGGGGCAAAATAGCCAAATAATCGGACATTCTTATGGCTGCAGGGGGGAGGCCCCCATTCAACCATGATTTTGTGAGGGGGGGGGGTGTCAAACTCAGACAGCCCTGGCTGAACTATACCTCGCAACTGTCCAGATTTTCACAGAATGAATACATTTTTGCTTCTTATCTTTTTTGTTCCTCATAAAATTTGTGGGTTTTTGGCAAATCATTTAGAAACAAAGTCACTAAATAATGACAGACACTGAGTTTCAGACTTCATACCCTTCAGAAAAATGCATGCTAAAGCAAGACCTGTTATTCAATCAACTGTCTAAGTTTATACAAGAGCAGTTTTTAGTACTGTTTGTTTGTTCCCCCAATATATTTGGCCTTGTCCATATTTCCTGTGTTAAGAGGTTGCTTTATAGAATTAGGTATATATCCAAACCTCTCAACTGTCCCCGATTTTGGCTCAAAATGTTGCTGCCCCCCTAATAATCCCTCCGTAAAATGGCAATTTTGGAAGAAAACATGGAGGATTTACAATTACTAAATAATTGTAATGATCAGACTTACAGATTACTTTTATTTCAGAAATACATGTAGATTCTCTTTTTTGTCAGCTGGTCAACTTAACAGTACTAATATTAAAAAAGTGTCCCTTCTTTGATAGATTTCCAGCTGTATTGTGTGGCTATTTTATATTTTTGCATCACACTTTTGATCTGTTTTTCATAAAATTGTGTTTTTCTGACAAATTTGTGGCAAATCATTAAAGACTGAAGTTAGAAAATAATGACAGACATTTGAGTTTCAGATTTCATACCTTTCAGAAAATTCATACTAATGCAAGACCTACTATTCTATTATCTTTCTAAGTTTAGAAGAGCAATATTTAAAAATTGTCCTTATCTTTGGGCCTTAGCCCGACTTCTGTTTATGGCTTTGTCCAGATTTCTTGCTCTGAGGTCAAGAGGTATGACAAATGTGTCAGAACCATCACCGTCAGCCAGAGACATTTCAAATTGTGACATACTTGTTGTACCCCACTCCCCCATGTAGTGACTCTGGATGTGTCCAAGCAAGGCAAGGAGCAGTTATGCAATGTAAGTGTGCATATTATCTCCCCATCTGAGGTAGACATAAGTACTACAGTGGCTTTTCACCTGTCCTTGATTTTGCAGAATGTTCTGGTTTTCTATAATATTTTTATACTGTTGATTTATGCTTCTTATTATTCAGAAAATGCATGTTGTTGCAGTGCCTGTTGCTCTGTGTTTAAGTAGCAGCGCTTTAATGACCATCAGGTAATCTTCTCTGAGATTGTAAGATGCAAGTAAGCTTTAATAGGCATACTGTTAAAGAATTTATCAATACTAAAAGCCTTTTTGTTGTTGCCATGCAGAGAATATTTACATAACTAGATAACGTATAAGCCTTAGGTATTGAAATGCACATGACATTATTGTAATAAAGGACAAGATTACAGTATTTTCAGAAGCTCATTACATTTGTTGGAGACTTGCAGTCATCATTGCAGGCTTTACCCGTAAACTAAACAGAATGCCAATCTATCATGTGTGGCCATAACCTGTGCAGTAATCCTTTAAGCAATTTATCTTGAGCTTGTTTCTTGTTTGCTGTTCATTTTTTACTTTGATCATGTTTTCCCCATGAAACAGGTAGATAGCTGTTGTCAGACAGCAGGTCTTTTTTGGATAAGAAACATTTTTACAAGTGGGGGAATCACTGAGATTGCTACTTTTAGCATGTTACTTGGTACTTTTATAGGTTCATAGGTTCATAGGTTAGTACTAGGCTAACTGCCCTTGCAAGCCATTTTAAGCCTAGCCAATTATCCCTTGTGATTTAAACCAAACCCTGCACCCTGTGTAAGGCAAACACACAACCCAACCGACCACCCCAAGCTGAATATAAATTATAATTAGAACTGCAGTGCAAGGAGAAGTGGTTTGAGTTGAGTGCTGCTTGTTTTTTTATACTTGATTTTGACTGGCATTCCAGTAATGTATTTAAAAAGTAATTTATTTTTTCATGCCTCACAACCTTTTTGTTTCCATGTAGATATTAAGTAAGCTGCCATGTAGCCAATGCATTAAAATATTTTTTTTTCTTCTCCACTTCATTTTGTCTTGATTAGACTCTCATAATGACTGTTTAAATACACTGTCCTGGGTGCCAGAGTCCCAGTTTTTGTGGCTTTGAGCATGGCTCTGCCCCTTTCAAGTTGACCACACCCCTTCCCACTGGCCCCATCCATTCATCTGTCTCTTGCAGCCTCCCTTTGAT
Source organism: Protopterus annectens (assembly GCF_019279795.1). Classification (NCBI taxonomy): domain Eukaryota; kingdom Metazoa; phylum Chordata; order Ceratodontiformes; family Protopteridae; genus Protopterus; species Protopterus annectens. Next base: position 1,323,816,764 of record NC_056728.1, read on the forward strand.
TTGAAGTCACCAGCCACCACTGTGTACATTACACAGTTATTGGCACAATATCCCACAATGCAAACCATATTTGCACAGTAAGCCCACCTTTGACATGTTCATCTTACTTATACACCCATACATAAGTCTACTGTTACAATATATCGACATATACTATCCCCTGTTATAGCACATACTTGTTGGACCAACCCTGACACTGACAGTGGCTGGAAGATAATTGGTGAGTTCCAAGCCCATATATATATATATATATATATATATATATATATATATATATATATATATATATATATATATATATATATATACATATATATATCATCCCTTGTGGTGTATGAGGAGTTTGTCTTGTGACCTACAGCAGTACACACATAGAATACTACAAGCATTACTACTGCTCAACAATACATCGCTACAAGATAGCTATTTCCACTATATGCATTGATTACACTGTAATTTTTACAGAACATGTACTACATACGCAGACATACCAAAAGTTATACATACATTCTTAGTAATTGGAGGTGTTATTGACTGGTATATTACTCGTTTTCGGTTTGTGTTTCAGTATTTTGTACTGTTCTACAGGTAGATACAGATGGTTTGAATGTGTGACAAGGCATCCTTTTATAGTTAGAGATCAGTAACGTGCTATCCTGATAACCAGTTGGTGTTCCTAAGTAGTTAATTACATGCACATCAGCTGTGCAGCTACTGCTTTAGCCAATACCATGGCAACAGTGGAGTATAACCGAGTACTCCACTTGAGCATTGTCCCTTTGCCTTACTTGTGAGGAAGACAGCCTGGAAGTATTGTTTGAAATCTATTGCAACAGCTTTATGGAGACAAACACTAATATACTGTGTGTAATGCCTAGAGGATTTGGTCTACATGTGAGTACTGCTGTTGTATTTCTGAACATTGCTACTTTTGCAGAGTTTGTCTGTACGTAATACTTCTGCATATGTTTCAGTCTGGCCAGGATGTTTGACCAGCTGAAGGCTGCATGGCTATGCATATAATGTTAGGGGGTTTACAGTGTGCTTACCAGACATCTTTAGTTTGGTGTTAATGTGTATCATACTGTGCTGATAATCAGTAAACGGTAACACCTCTTGGTGTAATTACTTTTCAACATTCTGAAACAGGAATAGTTCAAACAAACCATGTAACATCAGCAGCCGTTCCATTTTATAACAGCAACTATTTCACATAGGGCCATGTTAATGTGTCTGTGTCCAGTTTTGTTAAGGTTTCAGCAGATGTTGTACAGTGGGTGAATTATTGGTTATGGTATGACAGCATGCATTGTTGTAATTAGTTTGGGTGTGGGGGAGATGGTAGTGGGTGTACATAGCAGATGCAGGTGTGTAGGAACCACTTTTATACATCTTTTATATGGTGTGGGGGTTCTTTCCCTATGTGAACACCTATCTCTTAGTGGACTAATGCTATGGTAATTGCAGGCTGATTCATTAAGGCACTGTTAAATGATTCCTGTATAGCATAGGTTCATAGGTTCATAGGTTCATACTAGGCTATCTGCTCTAGGGCATTTATAAGCCTAGCCAGAGTGTGTTTGGTTTTCGCCACCCATTTTAAATTAATTTTGCTATGCCCTTTTTCGAGGTTAGTATACTGTGCCTCTGTCTAACAGTGACACAGAAGTGATACCCGGGGTAAACCTACGATCTCCCATCCACTCATCAAGATTCCTCTTGAAGAGAGTCAGTGAGGGACTCTGCCTAACCTGGACTGGGATTTTATTCCAGAGTGAAGGGAGCCTCTGGGTTATGAATCTGTCCCTCCAGCATGTCCTATTTATTTCAGTGCTGAGGTTCAAGTCTCTCAAGCGCGTAGCTTGAAGGGATTTGGATTTTCTGAGGTGCAGCATGTCCATTAATTCCAGGTTGGACATGGCTTTATACGTCAGGCACAGATCGCCTCTGAGCAGGCAGTATGCCACTGAGTAGAGCTGGAGTTTCTTTAACCGGGCAGCATATGGCATCTGTTTGAGCCCTTTGATCCTCTTGGTGAGGTACTTTTGGGGTCTTTCCAGTTGCTGCAGGTGTCTGGTAAGGTACATCCCAAAAGGGGCATTGTACTCAATTATGGGCCTGATGAGGGATGAGTAAAGAGGCACGATGACCTCCCCTGATCTAGATGTGAATCCCTTCATGATTAGGTGGGCTATATAAAATGTTCATCTAACCACTTTGGCCATGTGGTTGTCAAATGAGAGATTGCTATCAACTTGGGTCCCCAGGTCCCTAATTACTTCTTCTGTACTTAATGGATTACCACCTATGTGGTAATGCAGGCACTGTTAGTCCTTGAATCCTTTTAGCAATACATCGGAATGTAAAAAAGTTTTGCTAAATGAAAGCTGTCTGTGTATTTCTGTCATGGATATTTGCAGTTATTGTAGTTGTGTTGGTGACTGTGTCCATAGAACATATTTGAAATAGTGTATTGGCATATACTCTTCATATGTTATGTTCATATTGTTTGGAGGGGGGGCAGAATGTGTGATTGCTATGGCCCATGTTATACTCAGATATGAACACTTCAGATGCTGTATACACACATGTATGTATGTAAGTGTATATATATATATATATATATATATATATATATATATATATATATATGTGTGTGTGTGTGTGTGTGTGTGTGTGTATAGATATAGATATATAATATATATTATTGCATACGTTTAACTGTACCTCCATAGATGTGTAGATGTTTTTAACCTATCTATATATCTACATATATATATGTATATCTGTATATATCGACATGTATCTATGTATCTCTCTCTCTCTCTCTCTCTCTCTATATATATATATATATATATATATATATATATATATATATATAGCATACACCTTTCATTGGGTACATGGCGGTTTGTCCTATTTCCACACAATCTTCCCTTTTGTGTTTTAACCTGTCTGAATACACAACTGGCATAGGTACATCTCAGGCAGCTTAGTGGCATGTTACTGTGAGGATGGTGTACATGGTTGCAGGTTCTAATCCTGGAAGGGGTTATTATTTTACCTCTCAGAGTAGGCACTGGTAGGGAAAGTGTGAATAACGCACATTAAGCCATTCTAAGCAGGTTTGTTCGTGGACTGCGCGACATTAAGCAAAGGTTAAACCTGTGAAGTGCTTGTCCGTTTAACCGTGTTTAAGTGCCGTTTACCATCGCACAAACCCATGCAAACCCACTTACAACTGCTTAAAAGTGCTTTAATCCACCTACATCCAACAGCCCTTATTCTGGCCCTCAAAATAAATTAACAGCCCTTAAACCCCGGACCATGAACACCACAGTCACTGACTTTACCACTAAGGCATCTGAGATATGTACAAATGTTATGGTGTTTAGAAAATACATTTTACTACAGGCATTCCTCACTACTGAAAACAAATGTGAAAGTCAGTTGGTGTACATATGTATGATACATGTTAATGTTCATATGTTTGTGGAATTAGGTGTTGCAATGTGACATGACAGGGTGTATTATGGATGAGAATGGTTCTTGTTTTATGTCCTTTTTATATTGTCCCCATACTCCATGTATACCCCTCCAGTTCACTTATTGAACATCCAACCCAGGCTCTCCTTGATGCATGATTTCATTACCCATCATTCCTCCCCCACCACAATCTCCACATACACAACAACCATCCCTTCTATGGTGAATTAGGTTAATATTAACAGTTATAATACCAGAGCTGCATGTGTTTTGTGTGCACTTCAATTCCTTTGGATTGCTTCTGTGTCACAAAGTGTGTTCATAAATGTTTATATATATATGGCTATAGATGTAACTGTATATATATATATATATATATATATATATATATATATATATATTTAGTATTAATTTGTAACAGTTATACATATGTAGACTTGTATATGTTGATTCACAAACTAAAGTACATTACAGTGTACTGTACATATGTACACAAAGTGACTGTCCCATTTGTGGTCAGTACTGTTAAATGCCTATAGTATAAGGTGTAGTCTAAAGACCATGAAACATGTATACAGCTCAGATGGCTTAGTGTTAAGTCCCATGACTATAGTGTGCATGGTCCAGGGTTCAACACCTGCGATGCTTTAAACATGTTTTTACTCCACAATAAGGCTAATTTAAGTCGTTGTAAGCATGTTTAAAAGTGTTTGTGTGGCATTAAAGCAGCAGTTAAACAGTTAAACAAACTTTAAAACATATAACCTGTGCACGCAAACATGGCCACATCTGCTAACTACTCAGGATATATACATTTCAGTGAAGTAACATCTCACTATGTGCTTACATAACATTACATTTTTTGTTGACTTTACTCTCCAGCACACATGGGTTCATATGGGTGTTTCAAATGTTTATTATACTGATGAATACTACCTATATATGCAAGCTGTGGTTAAGGTATACTTTTTAACATGATAAACATCCCTGACTTTATTGGGATTTGAACCTCAAATGCACAGATACTATGTAAAAGCTGTAATCATTACACTATTGACATTAATGTTGCTTCCACCTATTTCTTATTTAGATGATTTCTATGTGTAAGCTAGGCTAAGCAAAGGGCGGAGGCGTCCAAACCCACTGAGCTTCACTTAGTCTTGAAATAAAAACATATAACAAATGAAATGAGAGACTATAAATTGCATTCCTAACTACATTAGGCATAGCCCCTCACTGACACACTTCAAGGGAAACCTTGATGTGTGAATGGGTAACAGAATATACACCCCTGGGATCATGTGTCCCAGAACCATACAGCCAGGGGGTGGGGGAGCCCCTCCAGTTTTATAGCTGCAAGACCTGTTGGGGAAATTGAATGGTGTTGATTTTTCACGTTAACATGCCCTCTTTAGATCACTAAGTGCCCCTATCACCCTCCACCACCTCAGTCTTCAACAGCTTCCAGCAACTCTGCCTGGAATCACTTCATTGGTTATGCTTGACAGAGGCTCAGTTACTTCATCAATGGTGCGGAGAAAACAAACACACTATAGCTATGCTTCTAATTGCCCTTGGGCAGATAGGCTACTACCTATCTGTGAACCTCTAAAGTGCAGGCCATCACAGCCATAATATGTGAATAAACAGAGCTTTCAGATCACAATATACAGTGAAATATCACAATGTAGTCAGAAAACATTTAAGTACAGCAAGAACATACAGAACACTGATACTTAATCACTCCAAAAGCCTATCTTGAAAGCTAGAAGACTTGTATAAGTTTAAGGCTTTCTATTGCTTACCAGTAGTTTACCTACAGGAAAGATGAGAAACAAGCATATATGGGAAACATGCATGCAACATTACCATACTGGCTTATGTGTCAGCCTTAGGCTTTAGAATACTGGCCGAGGCTATTGGCCTTTTTTTTATGGTGCCTTTTTTAGGGAACTCTCAAAGGTGAATCCCACCTCCGTAAACAGCACAATAGCAGAATCAATGAGGGTTATGCTACTCAACACCAGGGGTTGTGATCACAACATGCACGCTCTCACAGCACTCCTCAGTATGGACAACATCAACATCTGTGCAGTAACTGAGACCTGTTTTAAGGCTCTTGAGAGCACACCAGCACTACCAGACTACAACCCATACCACACATTTCGTCCACAGAACATGGACTGACACAGACATGGAGGGGGTGTATCCATATTCATCAGGGATACCTACACCTTCAGGTTAGTGGGGCAGCATGATACCTCTGAGATCATCCATGTGCAGCTAACATCAGCCACAACTGCAATGCAAACTGTGGCCTGCTACAGATCACCCTCCATGACCCAGGACCACTACTCCACCTACCTGTTGACAGTGGAAAACATGACAGTCCTACCGTACACCCTGGTATTGGTCGATGTCAACTACTCTACCATTAACTGGGAAACTTACTCAAGTACTCACTTCCAGGCCCAGCGCTTCCTGGAATTTATCACCTGATATGCCCTGTATCAGATGGTAAACTCCCTAATGAGGGGTGGAAACATACTAGAAGTGGTAATCACCAACATGGGTGACAGGTGCACCACAGCAGAGGTATACCAGTCACTGGTTAGATCTGGCCATGAATTATTCACTGTTTCCACACCCAACCATCTCCCCCACCCACGGAAACCACAGTGTATACCTTTCCTACAGCTAAATTCACACTACTAGAGACAGGGGTGGGGGGTTTCACAGCCCCCACGCTAAGGGAAAACACTGCTCAAGATACAGACAGATTTACAAATGCACTCTATAAGCACCTACAATGATGTATGGATCATGCCATCACTGGTAAGCCAAGACTCACTCCTCCTAGACAAGGACACCAGTCTGGTGGACCCCTGCAATAAACAGGCTATACAACAGAAGTAGGACAGTAGTCCAGAAAAACAGCAAATCCCAAGAAGGGCAGACATCCACGACCAGTATTAATAAGAAAGGTAGGTCCCTCATGAAATCATCCAAGGCTGACATCAACAGGAACATAGGCAAGCATTCGAAAGATAACCACAAAGCCTTCTTTGGCTATGTCAAGGATCTAAGTGGTAACACACAGATTTGCACTGTGCCAGTGCAATAAAGCACATAATATACTGACCCTACTGATATCGCCAACATCCTTGCAGATACATTCAGTGCAAACTTCACCCCCTAAAGAGCCCTCAACAATACCCGAAAAGTACAGTATCCCAGACAACAGAGACACACAGGTGGAAATGGCCCTCTCTAACAGCAATACACAGTGTCAATGGAGGCAGATGGTGTCCCAGACTGCATCTTGCTAACACTACAAGACAAACTGACCCCCACCTAATTAAGCTTTTCAACCTCAGCCTCTCCACAGGCTACATGCCTATACAATGGCACGTGGCAACAGTTAGTCCACTCCATCAAGGTGGAAATACAACTGACCATGGTAACTATCACCCCATATGCCTGACTAGCCTGGTCTGCAAAGCTATGGAGCGCATCCTCTTGGCACTCATTAACAAGGACATTGGTAACCTCCAAACACTTGACCCAACCCAGGGCAGCTTGGCTGAGTGCAGTTAATGCCTACTGAACCTGTCTTGACGTCTTACAGACAGTCACCAAGATGTTAGATGAGGGGAGAGGTAGTTCACACATACTACCTGGACCTCGCCAAGGCTTTTGACACCATTCCCCACTCAGGTATTATTGATAAACTCACCAGCCTGTACATACACCTATACATCACAGGATGGGTTGTCAATGGGCTTACACACAGAACCCACATGGTGCGACTAGCGGTCTCCAGGTCCAACTCTTAACCAGTCAAGACTGGTGTCCCACAGGACTCAGTCCTGACCCCTACTGTTTGGCATATACTTCTCAGAGGTACAGGCAAACACAGGTGGACTACGGCAGACCATGTTTGGCAATGACTGCAAACTGGGAGCCATACTTGACAATCCAGCTGACACAGACATCCTTCAAGGGGCCTCACAGAGAACAACACAGGGTGTCAAAGTCATGGCCTCCAGCTAAGTGCCACAAACTGCATGGTCATTCCATTGTGGAATATTAAGCACCCACATATTAACACAAAAGTGGCAGCCACTTTAATACAGGCGGGGTAATAGGGTATCTGGGGACTAAGGTAGATAGTGATCTCCCCTTTGACAATCATATCTCCAAAGTAGTTAGGACATCCTTCTATGTAGGTCATCTGATTACTAAAGGGTTTGCATCTAGACATACTGAGGTTATAGTGCCCCTTTACCTATCACTCATCAGTCCCATCATAATAACCCATTTGGGATGTACCTCAGAAGACACATCCAACAGCTGGAAGGTCCATGAATGTACCTCGCCAAGAGGATTACTGGCCTTAAACATATGTCCTATGCAGCCAGACTGAATAAACTCATGCTTTACTCAGTGGCATCTGGTTTATTCAGATATGATCTCTGCTGGCCAATAAAGCCATGTCGAACTCAGGCTTAATGGATATGCTCCACCTAAGGGAATTCATGTCACAGTGAGCAACACGCTGTAATGAGCTGAACCTTGCCACAACAATAACTGGAAGATGCTGGAGGGACAGATTCCTGTCACAGAAACTCCCCATACTTTGGAACAATATCCCTAATTACATTATACAGAGCCCCTCACTAACACTCTTCAAGAGAAACATTGAAGAGTGGATGGGGAACAGTAGATACACCCCAGGAATCCTGCCATTGGCTCTGCTCCACAGAGGGACAGTTAATAAATCAATGGGGTGGCAAAAGCTGACACATTTTGGCTAGGCTTATGAATGCCCTCAGGCAGTTAGCCAAGTACCTACCTATGAACATATACCATACAGTATCAGTACATGCTGATAGCTTAATTTACTGTTCAGGTGTTGACTTACCTTGTGCCAATAACAGTTGTGTGTGCAATAGTTGAGGGCTGCCTATGTTGGATGCACACAGTAGACTGCCTATACATGACAATTTACAGGTAGTCTTGTGTGTGTGCCATCCATTTTTACTGTGTGTGCAGGTGGAGAAAGGTGTCAGTCCCTAGGTGCCTGCACTGTCAGTGTGTGTGCTATACGTTCCCTCTTTGCCAAAGCATGGGCATACTGTGTATGCCTCCGTCTGCCTACTGGGGCTGGCTCAGGGTGTTCGTGGTCTGAGTACCTCTGTGCTTGTGGGGCTTTTGGCAATGGTGGTGGGCTGTGGGGGCCTTCACCATTTTGTCCCTGCTGCAGCTGTTTCCACAGGATCATATTATGTAGCATGGCACATACTATGAAGATGTGGGCACATGTGCCTGGAGAGTACTGCAAGGCTCCACCAAATATGTCCAAGCAATGGAACCGTGATTTAAACATCCCAAACACATGCTCTATAAAGATTCTGGTTTGTGCGTGTGCCTTATTATGGCTTTCCTGCATGGATGTATGTGCATTTCTGATGGGAGTCATCATCCACATTTCCAGTGCATAGCCAGCATCCCCCACAAGGTGGCCATATGGGATGTCCCCCCTGGCAAATACCTGATACAGCTGTGAGGCATGCCAGATGTGGGAGTCGTGATAGCTTCTAGGGCTGCCAGCACACACATCCATGATAATGCCCTGGGCATTGCACATGACCTAGCAGTTGATGGAGGGGTATCCCTTGTAGTTTATGTAGCACCTAGCCTGCTCATCAGGTGGTGACTTGTGTGTATGTGCATGCAGTCTATTGTACCCAGTACCTCTGGGTATTCTGCCATATGGTGGAAGAGATGCATATTGCTGGCCAACTCCTCCTGCGTTCAGGGGAAGTATATGTACTCAATGGCATGTGGTAACATGGATCCAGGAACTGGTGAAGTACCCTGTATGCTGATGCCTGTGAGATCCCCATGATATCCCCAGTTGGCCTTTGAAAGGTACCTGTAGCTAGTATTCTCAGGCTTACACATACCTTCATATCCAATGGGATGGGTTCCCGTCTGTTTTTTCAGCTCTGAGGCGTGGCCGGCACAGCTCCACAAGTTGCTGTAGGGTGTCGCTGTCCACCCTGTAATGCTCTACTCGGCAGTCTGACATGCCCCCTGCACCCGTGCATGCTCCGTGTTAGCCTTAGAGTTGAGTCAGCGCACCCTCATGTATATGCATGACGTCCTAACGTCATACTCTTAGACTGCAGTTTCCGAGTAAGACTTAGATAGTCTTACATGGAGGATTAGTAAATCCCGGCCGTAATTTCTTCAGAAAAAAGCTCCTAACATATAGACTGTTAATCTACCAACTTTCTATGTATATCAAGACAATAGTTGCCTCTAATATTGGTCCTTTGTCCACCATTATTTTTTAGTGTTCTCTTTAATCTTGAACTATGAGGTTAAGAAGTATGAGAGTCGGGGTGGTGACAATGGGGTACATGTTGCATTCTGACAGCAGTGAGCTGACAAGATACATTCCAGTGTTGTAGATATTTATGTATTTACCATTAATTTGATTGTAATTAAACATCTGAGGTATACAGTAACAGTTAAATAAGTGACTGATGACAGTGTGTGTGTGTGTGTGTGTGTGTGTGTGTGTGTGTGTGTGTGTGTGTGTGTGTGTGTGTGTGTGTGTGAATGTTATAATAAATTGCTGTGGTCAGTTGCTATTAGTTCTACTACATTCCAGTATCTGAAGTGTATACATTCAATAACTTTGGATTTCATTGCTGGGTATAGGGACTGTTGTCATTTGCTCAAGTTAAGCAGACATTATTTTGGCTTTACAGAAGTAGTGTGCATTTGTCTAAAGACTGCTGGCATTCTTTACTGTGGCTAATTTTTACAAGTATCAGATATATGAGGTGTGTACAGAGAATAAAGTGGCTGTAACTGATAGGCATGGGAGTTGTCTGTGATGAAAATATCTGCATGTGTGTAGGGGAGGGGTTGTAGTGTATCTAAAAGCACAAGTTGACCTTTCTTTTTCACTTTGTATGACAGTCAGACCTCAGCATTGTACACAATAACTAGTTGTCTTTGGTGGCCTGAGCAAGTTTTGTGTGATAGCAGCTGGTCATTGAATGGTCTCATAGGTTGGTACTAGGCTATCGGCCCTAGGGCCTATACAAGACTAGCCATAACAATTCCCTGGATATTTCTTCCCACAATATTTACTTCCCTGGACCCCTGTCTAGCAGGGCAACTGATGTGATCCCCGGGGTGAATTTCCTATCTCCCATCCAGTCGTCAAGGTTCCTTTTGAAGAGGGCCAAGGAGGTGCTCCGCTTGACATGTATGGGCAGTCTGTTCCAGAGTATGGGGAGACTCTGAGTCAGGAACCTGTCCCTCCAACATGTTTTGTTCATTGTGATGACAAGGTTTAGATCCCTGGAGCATGTGGCTCTGAGGGATTGGGATTTCTTTAAGTGGAGCATGTCCAACAGCTCAGGGTTTGACATGGCCTTGTATGTTAAGCAGAGATCTTCTCTGAGTAGACAATATGCTACAGAATATAGCTGGAGTTTTTTTTAGATGGTCAGCACAGGGCATCTGCTTTAGGCCTGTGATTCTTTTAGTGGGGTATTTCTGCGGCCTTTCCAGCTGTTGCAGATGTCTAATGAGTTACATACCAAATGGGGCGTTGGGTCTAATGAGGAATGAGTACAGTGGGACAATGACCTCCTTTTTTCTGAATGAAAAGCCCTTAGTGATGAGGTGTGCCACATAGAAGGATTTCCTGACTGTTGCGGCAAGTCTCTCATCACACTATCAGTGCTTAGTGTACTGCCACCTATGTGGTAATTCATGGATACATGTTTTTTCCCAAAGAGGATATCTTTAGATTTCTTGGCATTAAGCTTGAGCCCATGACTCTGGCACCAAGCATCTGTTTCTGTAAGGCCCTTTTGTAGAATATCCACATCATTTCGGGATTCAATAATGGCTCCCAGTTTGCAATCATCTGCGAACTTTGTTAACCAGAGTCTCTTAGTGTTGGCCTGTACTTCAGAGAAGTAGATGCCAAACAAGAGCATTCCCAGGACTGAACCCTGAGGTTATCCACTTGTCACTTGTCTGGAGCTGGATTTGGAGTTGGCTACTTTTACAGTCTGGGTTCTGTCAGTAAGCCAGTTGGCAACCCATCAAGTGACGTAGGGATTTATGCCCAGCTTAGTAAGTTTATCTATGATTCCAGAGTGGGCGATGGTGTCGAAGGCCTTGGCGAGGTCCAGATAGGTTGTGTCTCACAATAAGTATCATTGTTGTCAAGCAATGCTTTGTTCTCTGGTTCAATTTTTGGCTGGATTCCTTCTGTGTGGAGTCTGTATATTATTCCTCTGTCAGTGTGGGCTTTATTTAGGTGCTTTGCTTTCATTCTCTAGACCTCCAGCTATATACTATATATGCCAATAGCTGCTTATCTGTTTACGTTTATTCCAGTCTAACTCCAGAGCGGTATTCAGTAGGTAACAATCTTTTTGGAAGGGTATGAAGGCAGGGCACCACTAGGATTTATATATTCTAGTAAGCATTTGTCTTCCCACTTTATTAGAAAATGACTATTTGTATAAGCTTTGAACATACTTTATTTTTTTTTACTTTTTTTTTTGTATAAGCTTTAGATACAACTTATTTTTCATTGAAAGAAAAATAAATTAAAATTTTCCTTAGTCATATTTTTTTTGCTCAGAGTATCATTGACAAAATGTGAAAAAAAAGCTCCAGACCACCAGCTTAATTTAGTTATTTCCTTCAAACTTATTATAGTGTAGTCTTGGTCAGTTACAGTGTATTAAAATGATAGAGGAAAGCTAAAACATAAAGAAAGTCTGAAAAAAATAAGAAATAACAAATTTATCAGGATAGTGTGGGACAAGTAATATGGGAAAAAAGGAGGGGCACTGAGGAGGTGGAGGCGGACCATTGTGCAGTAAGGACTTCATGGGATCCTTTGTCTATCGCTTTGTCTATCGCTCCAGTTTCACCTAAGCCTGGCCTTGATTGCAGTCAGACATCTAAGGTGTATATAGTCAATAAAGTGTCCATAAAGAGTGGGTACAGAGACAGTCTGTGGATGAAAGTGAATGATCCCATATGTTGTTTGATTACAGTTAATGGCCATTGACCTACCATCATACAGCCCCATGCCATTCCAGTTAACCCAACCCATTCAGTTTCTTCCTGCTGCCTCCCTCCTCTCATACTTTGAAGTCACCAGCCATCACTTATTTCATTAATTGTTAGCAGTGGATGCAGGGAGGCTACCACACCTCTGACTGCCCCCTAAGTGCTTGTCTCCCCACCTCCCTCTCCTTCATCAAAGCATCTTGGTGTATTTTATATGCCAAGGGATTATGCTGGACATTCCAGTCCATGATTCTCAGCTGTATGCAAAGTAGAAGCAAAATTGCTACATTAGCAGTATATCTATGAATAACTCTGATACACAATGTGAAGGTGTGGTGTACCATATCAGTTCTCTGTAATGCCAATAATGCTACATGAATGCAGGAAATGGGTTGGGGGGTCCCTTGGAAATGAACAAGCAGTTCCTGCATATTAAAGGTTGGAAGAGATTGCCAATATACAACAAGCTAGCAGTCTCTGCATGTTAGAAGTGGGGTGGAGGTTGATTGTGCATTTACAAAATTATAGGAGGTAACAAAAGATACACTAGGCAATAAGAACATTTGTACATTATGGGATGTGAGAACTACACATGACTCTCGGCAGTAATCATTACAGTCTACATAATCAGAGGGAAAGGGTCTTAGAAAATGAGGCTTCATTAGTTCATAGGCTCACAGGTCCATATTAGGCTGATGATCAAATAAATAATTTGTAGCCTGACCTCAAGATCCTAATTTGCCAGTACCCTATGCTATGAATAACTTTTACCTCTCTTCATTCACTTTCAATGAGGTCTCTCATCCTTTCATCCAGGCTGCAATTAGAAAGGGTCCGGGAGCTACTTTGCTTTACTTCTAAGGGAAGTCTAGTCCATAAAAAAGGGATTATTTGACAGAGAGCTATCTGTCTCACCAGTAGGTTCTATTAATACTGCATTGGAGGTTTGGTTCCTTTGAGTGGGTATTTAGGGTGCTGTTTGCTTTGCATATGTGTAGAAAGTCACATGGGACTGGATTCTTTATGGTTTTGCAAACAAGGCAGATGTTCCTCTTCAAGAATCTGAAGGAAGCAGAGAAGAGAGAAATGTTTTAAGACAGTCTGTGTAGTTTAAAGAGATATGGCCTTGATTCTATTAGTGAGGAAATGCTGTAGTGTTTGAATTATGTGTTTAGAGAAGTGCATACTAAAAATGTGTTAGATTCTATTGAGGGTCTGATAAGGGAGAGGTAAAGAGGCATGATAACTTCCCCTGGCCTTGAACATTTACCCCTGGAAAACAATCTGGCTAGATAAAAGTATTTCCTAATGGCAGCGGATACATGTTGATCAAAGGATATTTCATTACCTGTTAAGTATCCATGCCCGTTATTACTGTATGAAATTTCAAAGGTTAGTCATCTGTGTAGCAGAGGCTTTAGTACCCATATTTGCCAAAGAATGCAATACTATATTTCTCAGCATTTAACATAAGGCTATGGGCCAGGCACCACTTATTTGTACATGTTAAGCCCTCCTGGAGAATCTGGAAGTCATTGGAGAGTTTATGCCAGCTATCTACAAATGTGGTCAGTCACAGGCCCTTTACATCAGCTTTGACATCAGGGAAGTAAACACCAAAGAGAAGTGGCCCATGGACCAATCCCTGATGGACACCACTAGTAATGACCCTTTTTGATGAGTGTGCCCCCTAAGCTAATAGACTGGGTTCTGTCAGTAAGCCAATTTGTTATATAGTAGGCAGTATAGGGATTTAAAATTAGTTTGATCAGCTTGTAGATAATGCCAGAATTTAGAGATGGTATCAAAGGCCTTGGCTAGGTTGTGTTAAGCGGCGTGAATTGATTTACCCACACCCAATGCATCAGTAACTAGTCTGAAGAGGTCCACCAAGTTTAGGGTGCAGGATTAATTTTAATGCAGCCAAACTGGTCTGTTTCAAAGGACTGTAGACTCCTGATGTCTTTGTTAGAAAATACATAATGCTGTACTCCATTGTTTAACAGATTAGGCTGATGAGGAGTAAAGATTTATAGTTTCCAGGATCAGTGATGGGTCCTCATTTGTGGAGTGGGATAATTACAGCATTTATCCACACTTCTAGTGCAAATCCAGTGCAGGGGCTTAGACTGAATAGGTTCAGAAACCAATCTATAAGAATGTTTTGTGCTGATAAAAAGGTAGCCTGGCACATTGTCTTTCCCCACTGAGCTAGTGTTTTTGGCTTCAGAAAGAGCCCTCAGGACATACTCTGAAGTAATCTGGGGGTGTGTGGGCATGCTAATATGTGAAGGAAGTTAGAGGAGGTTAAGGTATAAAGTTTAAGCTAAATTTATCTACTAATATGTTGGCCAATTTTTCTGGAGATGAGTATGTGCTATCATTATGTTGTTATTATATGTCAGCTCAGTACATTGATGGGTATTGCTTCTAGGGTTTCTGACATAGTTGAAAAAGTCTTTATGGTTATCCCTAACATAACTGGCAATTTTCAGTTCATACTTATCATTGGAATATTTGATCTTGCTTCTGAATTCCTGTCTAATCTTTTTCAGGTCGCTTGTAGAGGTTGGTGTATTAAGTTTGTGCGCACAGTTGTACAGACAATAGGTTTACTTCTTTTATTCTATAGTTTATTTATACTAGAGTTCCACTATAAAGGTTTATTCCTGAACTTGGTATTGTATCTGTGTCTGAGGTAGACTGATGTCTCAATGTTTGCTTTTAAGTCAGGAAAGAAACTTACCTTTGGAAATTTGATCTTGCTTCTAAGTTGAAAGAAACTGTCCACAAATGTAGCAGTATATGAGATGGGATCATTAAGGGGAGACATACCTCCCAACTCTCCAGATTTTTGCAGAATGTCCAGATTTTTTCCTCATATTTTTGGTCTGCAATTCAT
The DNA here is from genome assembly GCF_019279795.1 of Protopterus annectens. Lineage (NCBI taxonomy): Eukaryota > Metazoa > Chordata > Ceratodontiformes > Protopteridae > Protopterus > Protopterus annectens. The sequence goes on from NC_056728.1 coordinate 1,323,832,275, forward strand.
AAAATATTGTTTTTTTTGGCAAATCACTGAGGACTGAAGTTGCTAAATAATAACATGCATATGAGTTTCTGACTTTATATCCTTCAGAAAATATATGCCAATATAAATCTTATTATTCAACAACTTTCTAAGTTCAACAGAGCAATATTTAAAATCTATCCTTATTTTTGGGCCTTTGTCCCCCCCACCCCTGTTATTTTAGGCTTTGCCCAGATTTCTTATGCTAAGCAGTTGAGATGTATGGGGGTTAAATTTCATCATGTCATCAGTTATTTGTAATAGATTTGCCTTAGAATAGCCTTTTTAAAGAGAGAAGGGTTTGATGGTTAATCAGGTTTTACCCTCATAATGAATATTACTGAACGGAAGTCAGATCTGATCAGTGATGGTGCAGCAACAGATGAAGCCCATAGTGTGATTATATCAGTGAGGACTAGATTCAATGTTTTTGATCCCTAGCTGGGGAAGTGAGCTAGCTGTTTTAAGGAGCTAGCATTTATGAAACCTAAAAAGTGTTGAGCATATGTATTTGTTGTAGTGAAGGTTTTCCATTTAGTGGAAGGATAGTTAAAATCCCCCAGGAGAATAGTGTTAAGTGCAATTGGGGGAGGACTTTAGTTTGTTTAGATGCCTCATGGGTTGTTGGTGGAATGGTGGGGGTATGCTACTTGACTATGATGTACTACATATTTTTATTGTTCATAAGTCAGATATAGAGGAGTACAAGATCCTGCCTCATATCTACAAATGATTTGGCTTCTTAACAATATATTCACACCCCCTCTAACAACATAGTAATTTTCAGTGGCAGGTTCGAAAGAGTGGTGGACATTTGAAACCTGACACTGTAACTGTGTAATTAGTGCACCAAAACCATGTTTCAGTAACCATGCAGATTTCTATTGCCTAGAGTCAGGAAGGCCTGTAAGAATTTCATAATTTTATTTAAGCTTCTAACATTTGCAGTGCTACCTTTATATAGTCTTGATTTTGTTCAACTATGTTAGTAGTTTGAGAAGAGTGACCTTGCCTAAAAAAGGGACAGTGGAGGAAGAAAAAGTTTTGGTCAATATGAAAACCATGAGGAGAGAGGTGCAAAACAGGTAGAGCTGTCAATCATCTCATCCCAGGCTAATATACATAGCCCCCCCCCCCTTAAAATGTCATCAGTAACTAAGCTGATCATTAAAGTCCATTACCTTTTGAGTGTATGGTCGCATCTTTGTTGGTGATGTTTGGATACTTCTCAAGACAAGTTTCCTACCAACTTCAGATGCATATCCTGGGAGCTACATCATGTCTCTCTTCATATGATCCAAGGAAGTGTGTCTCAAGTTATCGTTCCCACATGTATAATGACCAAGTCATATGTGTACCTTGGGTGAAAGTATTTTATCACATTCTACTTGCTCAGCCTGACGAGAGGTGCATTTGTGTCTCACTGCCGAGTCACTTATGACTAGGACTTTACTTAAGGATGTCTAGTGGTATCAGACTGGCTACAGATGGTGTGGGAGACTGCTCCCTCAGGCTGTAATGTCTGGTTGTGAGGAGTGCACTGATAAAGTTTGTTGTAGTAAAGGGCTTTTTCATATTAATTATTAATTAGGAGATGACATAAGGTGTGCTAGTGAAGTAAGACAGCTCAATAAAGATATAAGCACAAATGGTGAGGAAGGCGTAGAAGTGAAGCGGGATAGTATAGTTTACACATCAGCAGGTACACAAGTTCTGGAAAGTGGCTTGGAAGGCCTAACTTAATTAACATAGCTGAAAATGATAGCTGAAGTCAGGCTCAGATTTTTACAAGTTTGATTATGGCTCAGGTTACATAATGTGTTTTAACAGTAATAATGAAATTACAATTACATGAGGGTAGTTATCAAATAATTTTGTTTTAATTGACATTTGTTTACCAGGAAAGACTGAACGGGATAATATTCCATTTTCAGTGGAGGCCAAGGTGTGAAAAGCTCATTAACTTAGTATGATTACAGTTAAACAAAGTTATTACAAAACCTAATAGAGAAGAATGACATTAACTAAGTTAAAATTCAGCTTCAGCTCATAACACTGCGAACCTATACATACATAGTGCAAAATATTTGAACAGCAATAGCAAGCTGTAAAAGGACATTGTCAATAGATAAAGTAATTGCAAGTTGCAGCTCATGGAGATGAAATTAAATACAGTGACTGCACACTTATGGAATAGAGAGAACTAGGTAATACAGCCTTAGCAAAAAATCTACTTGCCCTTTGTCTAAGAAATAGATTTTACTAATTCCCTCTCTCATAACTTAATCAAAATATGCTGCTGGTGGAAGGAGGAGGGACTTGTTCAGCCTGGAGTAGCTTGAAACTAGTTGAAAGTAGCATAATTTGGAGCATTTCTCCCTGGCTTCTGCTGAAAATGGGATCCTACCCAGTTGGACTTTCCCGGTAATCAAATGTCAATAAACAAATAAAAATAAATAAATAATGGCTAAGCAGTCTGGTACAGTTTCTACAACAGCAGAGGGTTGTATCACAGTGAGTCATTAGCACCAGCATAGAAAATAGAGCAGAACTTTGTAATCACCGTGAATCAGTAGTAATGGTTTACACATACAGTACAGTCAATGCAGTGGCACACATTGTGAGTACAATATGATAAGTAACAAATAGGTTTGGGTGCCACAATGGCAAAGAGTTTCAATTACAGTGCAATGAGCAGCAGCAAATAGTGATACAAGATCAGTAAAGGCAAAGGCACTAACTTTTTTTAAATTCTGGAAGCAATAACTATCAATTCGACCTGGATGCCATAACAGCAGACAAGTAAAAGTAATGGGCCATTTTATAGTTTGCAGCAATGATAGAAATTTGGCTCAGATGCTGCAAAAACAGACAAATCATTGAAATGGGACAGCGTATAGTGTGCCTACAGTAAAAACAGAGCTGTACACTAGATGTATAAGGGTATTATGTGTAAGTGGGCTCACTGGCTTCTGTCTGTAACTTTATACTACTACTCACAAGTGTCTACAAATATGCTCAAACATCCACAATGTTGCTCTTGTCTGCAACAGTGTACAGCTGTGCCCAGCTAAATATTCTTTTGCAATTTATCAATCAGATAGGTAGAGGGGGAACCTTAAAGAATAGCAAAAAATGACAAGAAGGGGGGACCCTATGCATGAGTTGTTGTTCACAATCTAAGAGAGCAAATGCACTGTCATATACAGTATGCATAGAAGTCTGGTTGCACTTTCCAGATGGTGGAGTCAGTCGTAACACTGACCAGAGGCTATTACAACATGACTAGGGATGACAGGTAATCTGTAGAACAATATGGAGTTTCTTAGTCATGCAAGGGAGGCTGTGGTGTGGTATGCCACTTTTGGTATTCTTATGAAAGTCATCCTTGGTCATAGCAATTATGAGGTTCCTAGAACTTTGCACAATATTACAGGATTGGTTTACCATTTGTGTGTCTAGAGGCATAATGACCTCATGATTTTTGCTGCTAATGTTCCCTCTTCTGCATTCATCTGGTTGAAAGATACCATTCATAAGTTCTGGGTTATCAGAGGAAGCAGATGCTTTAGGAATAGCAAACGTTTCACTAGAAGGCATCATTCAGGTATGTCAAATCAAAGACTGACCACCACTATTTATTCTTCAGCAACACAGAATCTTGAATTAAAAGTACCCTGCTGATGTGGGGAGAGTTTGGGCGTTGCCTTTTTTTTCAATTTATTAACTTTAATGCCAGTTATAGAACAATATGCATTTCCTGAGATGTTTTCTGAGCATAGCTCTGACATAGGGGACTTCATGAAATTCTGTGGAATGACCTTAATAAGTTACTTGCTGTAATCACTTGTCTGCTGTCAGTTTCATCCACTGACTGATGCAATTTGCCAGCTTCACCTATAAAATTGTGTAGGGAAATTTGGGAGTTACAATCTGCTTGCAACCTAGATCTATGCTGTGTTGAGAAACATTTATTTTGTGAGCTTTGCATATTTGATTTCTGTCTTATCTTCTCTGCCAGATAATCTATTGTTTCTTGACTACATGCCTTCTAGATGCTGGAAAAGTTTCTCACATACTTGAAATAAAGTAACTGCCATTGTGTTGGGCTATAAGTTTTGCGACTCCCTTCTGATTTTGTAGCCTACTCTTTCCACCCATGGCTTATCCTATTGGTGGTCATCAGTAATGGGGTGCCAAACTGTAGTGATGGTTTGGGGTGACTATGGGAGAGCATCTGTAGGATTTTGTGAGTGAAAGACAATGGGATTCTATTAGGCAAGATATTACAATCAAACAGCACTTCTTGTGAGAAGGGAGAACACCGAAAACAAATGTGAATTATGGTCATATGATTCCCACAAACTAACAGTTAAATGTCAAATATGATCTCATCTAAAACATACAGAAAGACAAGCTTGCATAAAATGTGAAACAAAAGAACCACAACTATGTAATCTTTTTTGAAAGATGGTTTAGTAATTAAAAATGATTTATGGATGAGGTAATGTATAAGTGCATTAGTTAGCCATATTTTATTTCATGAAGTGTTTATTTTAATGTTACACAAACTCCCAGTATAGTTTGTTCTACAAATAATTTCTAAGTGAAGACTGATTGACACACAGCTTGTGTGCATATGTCTGGTGAGAGCTAATAACTTCTACAAATTCTATAGAAGGAGGTGTTTTAAGTGACTTTCAGAGCTCATTGCTAATAATGAAGTTGTTTTGTCAGATTTACAACGGTGTAAGTGGTAGAAATTATATAGAAGGACACTGTACAATGCAGGGTCAGTTTACTCTCCCATAAGCATCTATCCCTTCAGTCATTAACTCAACAGTTGCTACAAGTTGGCGTTAAGGTGTTGATCTATAAAATGAAGCGCTTGCCTAAACTGTTATAAGTTTGTATATACCTAAAATCTATCATACCACTTTTTTACACACTGCTAGATGTGACTCAGAAATTTGTTTCAGAATATAAAATGCTATTGCCCTGCCCAACCTCAAAGAATGAATAGAGCAGTGTATTTCTTTTGCTATGGTGACAGTATTCCACAACTATGATTAGACAAACATAATTTTATTGACATAAAACTAGTTCCATATTGACATAAAACTAGTTCCATATTAGCACAACTATTGTTTTAGTATCTATTAGCCTTCTACTAGCTTCATTAATAATATAAAAAAGTCTCAAAGTGGTTTCTTATAACTATTAGTTTCAGATGTTTAAGATTCATCTGGCTTAATTATTATTCCATAAGATGTTATTTTGATTGCAATTAAATAAATAATACTGTACAAATAAACTATCATTAAAATCAAATGACATGTTCTTGCCAGTTATAAGGATATTGTAGTCTTGTATCTCGTGTAAGCTTACTGTCCTGTCATGCTTTAGCATACTAAGTTCCTCCTCTCTAAATTGATTAACTGATTTCACAAGTAAATGTCCTCTGCTTTACAGTTTCTGATAGATATGTGTCACATAAAATAGATGAACAAACCCAGCACATTTTAACTTACAGTGCTTTTGGCATCTGCGTCTTAGCAGCAGTCAGACATGTAAAATAGCACAAGTATTATCTTTTAAACCATCTTCTTTCTTTCAAGAAAGTACTACAGAACAAGCAGGTATGAACACTAAGTCACGTGCAAATCACTAAACTATGTAAGAATGCAACTTTATTAATTAAAATTGAAAATAGAAAATAAAAATTAAAACTGATATTTCAGCCTAGGGATTCCTTCAAAAATAATATGACTTGATTTGTTTGGTTACACTTGCTTTTTCCTGTACTGGGCTACAGGGGTGCTAAAGTCTATCCCAGCACCCTATGGCCATAAGGCAAGGAACTTGTCTTGGTTGGGACCCAAATCCATCTCAGCAGAGAGACACACACACACACACACACACACACACACACACACACACACACACACACACAAACACACACACTCCATATGCAAACCTACAGGCAAGTTAAGGGTTCAAAAACTCACCTTTCAGCATGCCTTTGGGATGTGGAAAGAAATCAGAGATTCTGGCAAAGACTCATGCATAAATAAATCGGCATTAGTTCTCCAAACAGAAAGTACCTTCGCTGGGATCTGAACGGAAAAATCAGCAGTATGCAACAGTAGTATTAACTATTGCACCTGAAGGCTACCCTAACATGAAATATAAAATAAAATTCAGTCATCATTACAGTTAACCCAACTCAGATGTTATTTTCACACTTCTGACTTGACATGCCAACTGAGAAAGACCATTAATCTGTTTGATAAAATGCACAGCTGTAGGCAATATAATATGATACAGTAAAAGAACACCTTCATACGTTACATTCATAAACATGCTAAAGATGCAAATGAAACCTTGTGATGAAACATCATTCAAACATTGGACCATAACCAAGACTTTTCTATGTACTGCCTATGGCATACCATCAGAAAGTAAAGTTATGCACCTATCATATCATTCATCTGAGCTTTTCATATGGCTACTCATGTATGATGCAACAGCAGATTTCTTATTTCTACCTGCCAGCACATCTACTAGCCTGTCTGATGTACTCACCTCTCCCCTCCAACCCACCCTCTTCTGATGAGCTAAACATATTTTACAGACTCTGCTGGTTGTATATCTTGTGAGGCATATTGTTACCTGTTTAAAACTTACTAGGCATAAGGGTCTCATTTCAGTGACAACTTAAGAACACTATACTAGTTACGTAGCATAATCAAATAAAGAATCCAGCACACAAAGTTCTAATAATCAATAAACTACTTTATTCAAAACCCATTGGGATATTTGATTAAATAAATGTAATATTACCACAAAAATGACAACAATGAGAACAACAACAAAAAAATCACCATGCAGCCATGATTTGTTTTGTGGTGATATTATATTTGCTTAAATTTTCCAATTGATTTCAAATAGAGCATTTTATTACTTATTGAAACTGTATGTACTGGTTTTGTTGTTTATTTCATTCTGTTTGTTGTGCCATGCATACTACATTCTGGAGGATCCTCTGCAAAGGTCGTTGGGCAGAATTACATAATATAATCACCATTATATAAATTGCAAGAGTAGACCTAAGAACAATTTGACCCACTGCTACTAAACAAACCTTTATAGCAAAAATATTCCACATTATCATAAAGTAGACAAACATAATATTAGGACCTATTCTAATAGTTCTTTAAAAGTGGTCCACAGATATTTTTATATGGTTCAGTAGCTCTAGAGTTAATCAACCCCTCTTATACTACCTTTATGCTATTGCATTTATGAATTTATATTCTTTTAATCACCTACAGTGACTTGCTAACTTCAATAAATTTGACATATTCTCTGCACTGCCAAACAAGATACTGCACAGACAACAAACCAAACACTTTAGAAAAAGTGATGGTAATATACATGACATGAAAATCCTGGCAAATGATAAAATGAGTGAAAAAAGGTTTGTGTTATGAATTCCCATTACAAATAAGTTAACAGCGCTAGTCTTTCATAAGAGTTTTGAGTATTTCTATGCCCGTAGGTCACTGGCTATAAATGGATCAGGTGATCAGTGAGTGTATACATTCAGTGCTTCAGCTAGTTCAGCATTTTCCATATTCAACTAAATAATAAACAGGTTAAGTTAGTTTAGAAAAGATCCAGTAAAAATGAGGATATTGTTAAAAATATCTTGATTAAGGATTAATGGAATTTCTTATAAAAATCTAAAACAAAAAGACAACTATTATATGACTGAGAGACTTAAATATTTTAGTGAAATAAAATAAAGAAACTACCACATGAAAAAAATTTAAAATATAACAAAACACCATAAAAATTATTCTTCTGAAAAGAGTATATGCCCCTGTTCAAATATTCAGAAGTTCACAGGATGTTCAGATTTTACTTCATAGTTTTGGTGTGCTCCTCATAAAAGTCGTATTTTTCTGGAAAATAGTTGAGGATTAAATTGTTTAAAAAGGACAGGCATTTTAGTTTCAGGTAAAGTCCAGATACGGAGGAGTGAACACAGCTGTAGGAGATATACCAAATAACTCAAGCGTACTAAAGACGTACTAAAAACACAAATTTAATCGAGTAAGCGCTTTCACCTACTTGGCTTCTTCAGACTCGTATATGAAAACATAAAAACATTTACAAACAGTGTATAAATAGTCTTAAAAGGCGGGAAATGCTAGTCATTAACTCCACCCATAACAGTAAAATTAAAGGAGCAATTCATTCTGTTGGTAATGCTTCGTAAACAGATTGAATAGTAATGTCTACAAACAACTAACATCTTCAAGCAGGCAAAGTCTCAGTGCTGCAAATTAACATAACATAAGGCTGGCAACCACAGCTAAATGTGCCTACAAGTAAAAAATACACAAAGATGTCAAAGAATTAAAAGTGATGCATCAAAAGGTTAAAAATAATGTATATGTTCTAATGTAATGTAAAGTCTACTTGAAATCTAATTTGATCCAAAATACACATAGACGAAAAGTTCTAATCCCAATCACTGTCATAAAAAGATGGCAGATATATAGTTAGCTAACAGAACAAATAACAGCAACAACAAAATTGGTGTACCTGTTAATGAGCTTTGAGTCTTCTCATTCTCAGGAATGGTTTGACAGATAATTTTGCATTCAATCCTGGTGGTACATCTGTTCTAAGCTTCATTATCCACATGTTCTCCCTAGCTTCTGTATGTGTTCTTACATCGCCTCCTCTCATATTCACTTGTATCTGTTCTAGGATTCTAAAAGTAAACGTATGTGTATGATCAGATTCCATGACGTGTTTAGAAAGTGCATTATTTCTGTGTTGCATTCTTATTGAATAAAGGTGCTCATTATACGATCTTTTAGACACCTATTGGTTTTCCAATGTAAAATGAAGCACATTTCTGACAAGTAGCTATATATACAACATTTATAGATGAACAATTCCCATTAGCTTTCAAATAGTAAATGTGTTGGCTGACAGGGTGAACAAACATAACATCATTATTAATGTAGGGACAGTAATTACAACTACCACAGACCGAGTGCCAGTAAAAGTGCCTGTGGGTAAGGCCTCAGATCTTCTCCTTTCACATAGAATCTTTTTAAGGCTTTTCTTGTTCTTGTATCTGAAAGGGGACACACACCTACCCTATCCCTGACCTGTGTGTCAATTGTGAGTATATTCCAGTGGGCTTTAACCACTTCCTTAATTCTCAGGCATCAGTTGTATAGAACATAGTGAAAGCTGGATCATGAGTATTGTGTATATTGGTTGGTAATTTTTCCTCAGTTGGTAACCTCTTATCTGAGAAATAAGGTGCTGCAATGCCTAGTCTAGAATCTTGTACACATTCAAATCCCTTTACTATCTCGTGGTCCTTATAGCATCGTTGAGATAAACGATTATATAAGTCATCTAGGTCTTTTTCATAGCCTATGGTAGTAGGGTTATAACGTGAGGCCCTCATTGCCTGTCCCTTAACAATATTTCTATAGATGTATTGGGGATGCATACTCTGACGATGCAGAAGGGTATTGATGTGGCATTTCTTCCTAAAAACACCAGTATTGACTAGTCCGTTGGGCAGTTTCTCAACAAAAACATCAAGATAAGTTATTTTGGTTCTAGATATCTCATGACTAAACTTAATATATGATGTAACATTATTCAGATGTTCAATGAATTCATGAAGTGCATGTATGGGACCTCTCCAAATAAAGAAGAGGTCATCTACAAAACGTCTATAGAACAATATATGTTCTACAAAACTAGGCAATCCATACATGTATGTATTCTCCCATTCTGCCATGAACAGGTTGGCGTAGCTATTGGCACACGAAGTGCCCATAGCCACGCCATCCTTCTACAAAAACACCTATCTTCAAAACAAAGATATTATTATGTAAGGCGACTTCTAGCAATGGCGTAAGTAGCATGATCCTTGGTTCAGGCAATTAGAAACCCTTTGCAAATGTTTAGTCAGGAAGTCAATGCCCACAAGGTTGAATGACGGTGAATAATGATTTCACATCCATTGTTACGAAGGTTAATCCCAATACATCTGTCACATCTTTCAAACAGTCATACAAATCAACTAGAAACTGTTTTGTATCTTTCAAAATGAACCTATTCATGTCTACAATTGGTCTTAAATTGTGCTCGATAAAAATAGAGGAAGGTTCAGTGATCCATCCCCTGCCTGCTACTATAGGTCGAAGGGGAGGATTAGCCATGTCTTTATGTATCTTGGGAAGTCCACTGATCAATGGAATCAGTGGTGATTGCACGTCAAGAAATAAAAACAATTGATTATCAATGGTATGGCTGTTCAATAGTCCCAGTAAAATGAATGTACTCTATTAGAAAATATCTTCACAAGATCTAAGTCTAATGGCTGATAAAACTGTATATCATCCAACATACGTAACATCCTACTGACATAGTCATCATAGCCCATGACTATAATCCCCCCTCCTTTATCAGCCGGTCTAATGCATAGTGAGGGGTCATTAGAGAGATCTTTCAATGCTTTATTCTCTTTGAATGTGAGATTATATTTGTTATATATGTGTTGCTCACTGTCCCTCATCCTATATAGGTCATCTTCAACCAATTGACTAAAGGCTGAGAGTAGGGGGTGTAGTGGAGGAGTGAAAACACTGGGGCGGTGGAATGGTGATGGATGTACAGAGTGTACATCACTATCATTGAAATGTAACTTCAACGAAAGGTTGCGTATGTATAACTTGAAATCCCTCATTGTTTCTTCAAATACACTGCGTGTGGAGGGTATGAATGATAAGCCCTTAGATAATACAGATAATTCTTCATTGGTTAAAGCACGTGTGGATAGGTTGAAAACTAAGTTTTCCCCTTCCCTTTGCTTTCCCACATTTTCTTGATATTCTTGTTGGATGGCTGTTCGAACGACAGCTTCCGTTTCTGACGCCCTCTGCTCAGAGATCTCGCCCTGCCTCCCTTGTGATCTACTCTGATCGGAAAAGGGTTCCTGATGTTAAATGTGGGGGCATTACTAGAACCAGAAGTACCGGTTCCTTCTTGTAAATTTAAAGTGGACTGTATAGGTACCTTAACCTTACTTCTCACGACTGGTGGTAAACTACCAGCTGTATTAGTGTTATTCTCTATACAGGGTTGTAGAGTACCAACTCTATTAATAGTGTCATCTGTATCGTGTGTAACAATAATAACATCAGAGGTACAAACACTATCATTGTTCTTAGATGCATTACTGTCCATGCTGGCATGTCCGTTAATATTGGCAACTGGATCAATAACAGGTTCCGATCGTTGTTGATGTAAGTGTTCACTCTGATGGATTACATCCTGTCGTACAACGCCATTCACCTCTCTGTCAACCACATCTACTGGTTGAGAATGAGAGGAGAATTGTGTTTGTAATGGTAATGCATTGTTTGATCGAGTTCTGTTACTGACTATATCAGCATGCGAAGTGTTGATGGGAATGTTATTAGTATTCGTTGTTCGTGGCCAAGTGAAGATTTGGCCCATTTTAAAATCAGTTAAGTCCCTTTGTAATTTGTGTAAGCGCTTTCACCTACTTGGCTTCTTCAGACTCGTATATGAAAACATAAAAACATTTACAAACAGTGTATAAATAGTCTAAAAGGCGGGAAATGCTAGTCATTAACTCCACCCATAACAGTAAAATTAAAGGAGCAATTCATTCTGTTGGTAATGCTTCGTAAACAGATTGAATAGTAATGTCTACAAACAACTAACATCTTCAAGCAGGCAAAGTCTCAGTGCTGCAAATTAACATAACATAAGGCTGGCAACCACAGCTAAATGTGCCTACAAGTAAAAAATACACAAAGATGTCAAAAGTTAAAAGTGATGCATCAAAGGTTAAAAATAATGTATATGTTCTAATGTAATGTAAAGTCTTGAAATCTAATTTGATCCAAAATACACATAGGCGAAAGTTCTAATCCCAATCACTGTCATAAAAGATGGCAGATATATAGTTAGCTAACAGAACAAATAACAGCAACAACAAAATTGCTCATTAACAGGTACACCAATTTTGTTGTTGCTGTTATTTGTTCTGTTAGCTAACTATATATCTGCCATCTTTATGACAGTGATTGGGATTAGAACTTTCGCTATGTGTATTTTGAATCAAATTAGATTTCAAGTAGACTTTACATTACATTAGAACATATACATTATTACAACTGCTGATGCATCACTTTAATTCTTGACATCTTGTGTATTTTACTTGTAGGCACATTTAGCTGTGGTTGCCAGCCTTATGTTATGTTAATTTGCGGCACTGAACTTTGCCTGCTTGAAGATGTTAGTTGTTTGTAGACACTATTCAATCTGTTCTGGCATCCAACAGAATGAATTGCTCCTATTACTGTTATGGGTGGAGTTAATGACTAGCATTTCGCCTTTAAGACTGTTATACACTGTTTGTAAATGTTTTATGTTTTTTCTGATCTGAAGAAAAGCAGAAAGCGCGCTTCTCGAAATTTGTGTTTTAGTATGCGTCTTTGAAACTGCGCTTGAGTTATTTGGTATATCTCCTACAGTTGTGTTCACTCCTCCGTATCTGGACTTTACCATTACTGTGACTGTTTTATTGGATACTATAGGAGGAGAGTTTACTCCACCCTTTGAGCTACTTTTTCCTTGTATTACTTTATTTTTACGCTTCACTAGTGGAGACATGGCAGAAGGAGCATTTGAACAAATTGAGTTGCCGTACACTATTAAAGAGCCAATCAGGAGCTTGACTGATGCTTTGCCACTAACAGAACGTTCCAGCGCCTGCTTCGCGTGTGAGCACGAATCCATTAGCACTTTATATGAGGACAACGGCCATGGTGTGGATACAGTGGAAGTTACCTACAATAGAGAAAGAGCTTGTTATGGGGACAGCATTACATGGTGTGGATACAGTGGAAGTTACCTACCAATGAGAAAGAGCCGTACAGCTCTACACAATCGAAAATGATTTTTAAAAAAAAATTTTTATTTAACCCGTAGATGGGTTGGGAATAAATTTTTAAGGGGTTTAACCATCAGGTGAAATTACACAACAAGAGGAAACCCTTTTTTGTCCATTCAAAAACGGGCTCCCCGGCAGTAATGCCAAAACAAGAATTTTTCCTCGAGTTATTAGCCGATACAGAGCCAAAAGGTTGGACCTCAACCCTTTTAGAAATAAAAAAACTTAGTTTCCACCATCGGGAATAATTAAGGGATATCAACCCCTTTAAAATTTCAAAAAAACCGGTATTTGGAAATGAAATTTTAAATAGGAACCCCTTTTGAAGGTAATCCCAAAGGAGGGAATCTTGACAACCCCGGGGTTCTCCACCACCAACAAAAATTAAAAAAATTGGGAAAGAAAAAGGGAAAAAAGTTTTCAACCTATCCACATCAAAATAAGAAATTTTGAATCTAACTTTTCATTAACCCCCAAGAGGATTTGAAGCAAAGAGGGGTTTCAAATTTTAAAAAGAAATTGTTGAAATTACATTTAAAGAATGATTAATCTTGAATAATTCCAGCCCCTTTTTCACTTAACCCATTACCTTTATCAATTGGTTAAATGACCTAATAATGAACATGACAAACTTTAAAAAAAATAAACATTGGAAAAAAACTTGAAACCTAAAGACCCCCTATTAAATAACACTGTCTAGATGTGACTCAGAAATTTGATCTATAAAATGAAGCGCTTGCCTAAACTGTTATAAGTTTGTATATACCTAAAATCTATCATACCACTTTTTACACACTGCTAGATGTGACTCAGAAATTTGTTTCAGAATATAAATGCTATTGCCCTGCCCAACCTCAAATAATGAATAGAGCAGTGTATTTCTTTTGCTATGGTGACAGTATTCCACAACTATGATTAGACAAACATAATTTTATTGACATAAAACTAGTTCCATATTGACATAAAACTAGTTCCATATTAGCACAACTATTGTTTTAGTATCTATTAGCCTTCTACTAGCTTCATTAATAATATAAAAAAGTCTCAAAGTGGTTTCTTATAACTATTAGTTTCAGATGTTTAAGATTCATCTGGCTTAATTATTATTCCATAAGATGTTATTTTGATTGCAATTAAATAAATAATACTATACAAATAAACTATCATTAAAATCAAATGACATGTTCTTGCCAGTTATAAGGATATTGTAGTCTCGTATCTCGTGTAAGCTTACTGTCCTGTCATGCTTTAGCATACTAAGTTCCTCCTCTCTAAATTGATTAACTGATTTCACAAATAAATGTCCTCTGCTTTACAGTTTCTGATAGATATGTGTCACAAAATAGATGAACAAACCCAGCACATTTTAACTTACAGTGCTTTTGGCATCTGCGTCTTAGCAGCAGTCAGACATGTAAAATAGCACAAGTATTATCTTTTAAACCATCTTCTTTCTTTCAAGAAAGTACTACAGAACAAGCAGGTATGAACACTAAGTCACGTGCAAATCACTAAACTATGTAAGAATGCAACTTTATTAATTAAAATTGAAAATAGAAAATAAAAATTAAAACTGATATTTCAGCCTAGGGATTCCTTCAAAAATAATATGACTTGATTTGTTTGGTTACACTTGCTTTTTCCTGTACTGGGCTACAGGGGTGCTAAAGTCTATCCCAGCACCCTATGGCCATAAGGCAAGGAACTTGTCTTGGTTGGGACCCAAATCCATCTCAGCAGAGAGACACACACACACACACACACACACACGCGCGCGCGCACACACACACAAACACACACACTCCATATGCAAACCTACAGGCAAGTTAAGGGTTCAAAAACTCACCTTTCAGCATGCCTTTGGGATGTGGAAAGAAACCAGAGATTCTGGCAAAGACTCATGCATAAATAAATCGGCATTAGTTCTCCAAACAGAAAGTACCTTCGCTGGGATCTGAACTGAAAAATCAGCAGTATGCAACAGCAGTATTAACTACTGCACCTGAAGGCTACCCTAACATGAAATATAAAATAAAATTCAGTCAGCATTACAGTTAACCCAACTCAGATGTTATTTTCACACTTCTGACTTGACATGCCAACTGAGAAAGACCATTAATCTGTTTGATAAAATGCACAGCTGTAGGCAATATAATATGATACAGTAAAAGAACACCTTCATACGTTACATTCATAAACATGCTAAAGATGCAAATGAAACCTTGTGATGAAACATCATTCAAACATTGGACCATAACCAAGACTTTTCTATGTACTGCCTATGGCATACCATCAGAAAGTAAAGTTATGCACCTATCATATCATTCATCTGAGCTTTTCATATGGCTACTCATGTATGATGCAACAGCAGATTTCTTATTTCTACCTGCCAGCACATCTACTAGCCTGTCTGATGTACTCACCTCTCCCCTCCAACCCACCCTCTTCTGATGAGCTAAACATATTTTACAGACTCTGCTGGTTGTATATCTTGTGAGGCATATTGTTACCTGTTTAAAACTTACTAGGCATAAGGGTCTCATTTCAGTGACAACTTAAGAACACTATACTAGTTACGTAGCATAATCAAATAAAGAATCCAGCACACAAAGTTCTAATAATCAATAAACTACTTTATTCAAAACCCATTGGGATATTTGATTAAATAAATGTAATATTACCACAAAAATGACAACAATGAGAACAACAACAAAAAAATCACCATGCAGCCATGATTTGTTTTGTGGTGATATTATATTTGCTTAAATTTTCCAATTGATTTCAAATAGAGCATTTTATTACTTATTGAAACTGTATGTACTGGTTTTGTTGTTTATTTCATTCTGTTTGTTGTGCCATGCATACTACATTCTGGAGGATCCTCTGCAAAGGTCGTTGGGCAGAATTACATAATATAATCACCATTATATAAATTGCAAGAGTAGACCTAAGAACAATTTGACCCACTGCTACTAAACAAACCTTTATAGCAAAAATATTCCACATTATCATAAAGTAGACAAACATAATATTAGGACCTATTCTAATAGTTCTTTAAAAGTGGTCCACAGATATTTTTATATGGTTCAGTAGCTCTAGAGTTAATCAACCCCTCTTATACTACCTTTATGCTATTGCATTTATGAATTTATATTCTTTTAATCACCTACAGTGACTTGCTAACTTCAATAAATTTGACATATTCTCTGCACTGCCAAACAAGATACTGCACAGACAACAAACCAAACACTTTAGAAAAAGTGATGGTAATATACATGACATGAAAATCCTGGCAAATGATAAAATGAGTGAAAAAAGGTTTGTGTTATGAATTCCCATTACAAATAAGTTAACAGCGCTAGTCTTTCATAAGAGTTTTGAGTATTTCTATGCCCGTAGGTCACTGGCTATAAATGGATCAGGTGATCAGTGAGTGTATACATTCAGTGCTTCAGCTAGTTCAGCATTTTCCATATTCAACTAAATAATAAACAGGTTAAGTTAGTTTAGAAAAGATCCAGTAAAAATGAAGATATTGTTAAAAATATCTTGATTAAGGATTAATGGAATTTCTTATAAAAATCTAAAACAAAAAGACAACTATTATATGACTGAGAGACTTAAATATTTTAGTGAAATAAAATAAAGAAACTACCACATGAAAAAAATTTAAAATATAACAAAACACCATAAAAATTATTCTTCTGAAAAGAGTATATGCCCCTGTTCAAATATTCAGAAGTTCACAGGATGTTCAGATTTTACTTCATAGTTTTGGTGTGCTCCTCATAAAAGTCGTATTTTTCTGGAAAATAGTTGAGGATTAAATTGTTTAAAAAGGACAGGCATTTTAGTTTCAGACTTCACATCCTTCAGAAAGCGTTTTCTAATGTAAAACTTGTTTTTCTAGCAGTTTTATAAGTTTGTAACAATGATATTTAAAACATGACTCTTATTTTGGGCCTCTGTCTCCCCATTATTGTTGGCTTTGCCCAGATACCTGGACTAAGAGATTAACAGGTGTGGGAGGAAGCTAGACACTCCACAAAGTGTGCTATCTGATAATAGCACATATTGCTTCAACATGACTCTTCCACTAACTTGCATCCTTGTCCTAATAAATTCTGTCTTGTATGTTGTTTTTTTTCTAATACTTACTCTATGCAATAAAATAACCTGTATTAGACATTGATCATTAACATTTAAGTATTTTTTATTGATACAATCTAGTTCACTATCACTCTGGTTTGGCTGTCTTAAACACTGATGTATATAATTTTATCAAGTTGTTTTTTATTAGGTTTCTTTGATCACAGTTTGTTGCAACTGTACGGACGTTAATTGTGTAAGCTAGTGCTGTGCTGCAGTTTGTTTTTACACTTTTCTCCAATGTTGAGAGAGGATGGAGTTGGAATACAAGGAGTTATGGGAGGTGAAGTCCCCTATATGGGGCTGCAAGGGTGGGTTTATCATCCTAGAGAAAAGCTTTTGTTTTCTCTTTTTATTCCTGTTTCAAGTTATATTTCTTCATTTAAGAAATTCTATTATAGCATTATTATACTCTCTTCTGTGATATTCCATTTTAGACCAAAACATCCTATACATATTTAGCTAAATTATTTCAGCATTGTTGCCTCACAGCAAGAGGTTCTCCCATTCGATTCTTGGCTGGAGCACCTTTCTGTGTGGAGTCTGCATGTCCTCCCCATGGTCGAGTGATGTTTAAAGACATGCAAGTAGGTGTGTGAATGGGTGTGCCTTCTTTGAAGGTTGGGTGTTGGGCTGGCAACTTGGCAGTGTAAAAATAAAATCCACTGCCAATCATTAGCAGACCAGAGTTCTGCTGTGGTGACCCCTAACCGAGAAAAGCTGAAAGACATTAATTTCCTAAAAATTCCCATGCCTTTTCTTACTTGTTAGTACCCGTTTGTAGCTTTCTGCATATCAGCTCCTTATTTCATTTGCTTATTCAGTTATTTTCCTGAATAATTCATCCAGAATACAGTCCTTCTCACGTCCCTTAGTTACTGGCATTTCTTTTTACTTCTCCATTAATTTTGACTTTTCTTAATGGTTCTTATAGATTATTGCTGTCTGTTTTCTTTTCTTTTTACATTGTCTCCATTAACTTTTAATTTATTTTCACTCTCTTAGAATTACTTCTTTACATATCCTACCACTCCTTCAATGACATGTTTTGTCCCTCTCTTATTTCTCTTATACTCTTTATTTCCTGTTGTTTTTCATGCAGTTATCTTTAATGATCTTAGCTACATTGCTTCTTTGTATTATTGCAAAAACTATTCATTGACTTGATAGACAACAGCAATAAGTTTTCTTTTACTTTATTAATGATATTATCATTTCAAAGATGCCTGACACCAGCTCAGTTTTGGCTTTAGTGTTTTCATGTTATCTGTCTTTTGGTTAATATTATTATTTGGTTAATACTGTGACAGTATTTCCTCTTTTCTGATCTACCATTTCCAACTTTGAGTGATACTTTAATTCAGTCTTCCAGATCCACTCCTTTCAAAATAAGGGTAGCCTTATTTCATCACAAACATGAAATTTTGCATTCATGTTTCACAGGGGACACCTTAATTTACTTATACAGTTTACCTTTTTCTCTCTTTACATTTGCAGCAGAAGTTCCACTTTTTTAGTAGATCATCCAAAGACACTTTCTTGTAGTCTTACATTAAAATCATTGGTAACACAACTCTGGTGTCTCATTTCATTTTAAGTTTCACCCCAGCCTCTTCGTACCTTCTTGCAGGACCTATGTGATCAGTGCAGATTAACACTCTCATCTATGATGTAATGCCCTGTCAACCCTGATGTCCTATAGTATCCTTGTTAACTCTTCCAATAAATAGTTTATGGCAATACTGTGGTGGAAGTCCAAGCTGCACTATCATGTTCTTTCAGTTGGGTAAAGTTCTGATAAAGTCAAACCCAGTCTACAGAAGGAATTTCTTGCTGTGTTGTTGTTGTTGTGCCTTTTGGCTTTTCCCGGTTAGGGGTCACCACAGCGGAACTCCGGTCCGCTAATATAATAGGTATTTTAATAGTTTCTCAAGGTAAACATGCAAAGAGGCTAAGACAAGATAGTGTTAATTACCTTTACACCACAGGGCACAAAACAGAGGCAATACCATGGGGTACGTATGCCTACTAACTTATTCCCTTTTCTTAAAGCTACAGTATATAATACATATACTCAGCATACCTCTTTTTAATACAAAATAAAATTCAGTACTATAAAATCTAATAAATACTATACAAGGTGGTTTATTTCTGAATTTATTTGAATTTGTTAACTGCATAAGTGTCCTGGCCCACAGACCCTTTTCAGACATGACTTGGGTCAATAGTTAGTAGAAATTACAATGTGTAAAAATAAGGGATAAGTGGATATACTAAACAATTTGCAATATAATAATTTTAACATACAAACAGCAAAAATTATAATGAAAATAGAAAGAAGAAGTAATTAGATGTGTTAAAACATGTTTTATTGTACATTTGCTAAAGCAGAAGTTTAGATCTGAGCATAGACTGGTACTGTGTGTGTGTGTGTGTGTGTGTGTGTGTGTGTGTGTGTGTGTGTGTGTGTGTGTGTGTGTGTGTGTGTGTGTGTGTGTGTGTGTGTGCATGTGTGTGCATGTGTGTGTGTCTGTATGTGTGTGTCTGTGTGTGTGTGTCTGTGCGTGTGTGCGTGTGTGTGTGTGTGTGTGTGTGTGTGTGTGTGTGTGTGTGTGTGTGTGTGTGTGTGTGTGTGTGTGTGTGTGTGTGTGTGTGTGTGTGTGTGTGTGTGTGTGTGCGTGGGGGGGGTCTTTCCTATGTTCAGTTCTGGAGTTGTCTTCTTTCCTGAATTACCAAACATAGGCCTTACAGCTATGCCAGTCTGCCAATTAGTGTAGAAGACTAAGATGATGTGCTGCTAGCAAACTGAGTCCTGTAGTCCAGGGTTAGACCCTTTCAACCTTCATTTGCCTACTGTGTGACTCTTATCATGTCACTTATTTCTTTATTACTATTTATTTATTTATTTGTTTGTTTATTTATTTATTTATTTATTTATTGGCATTTGATTAGCCAGACACTGCTCTGTAACAATTAAGAAACTGGACTTGGCTCTACAAAGGACTCCTAAAACTTCATGTGTAATAGCTTTGGTGACTGTATCAGTCTCAAGTCTTATGCCGATGTGGTGACTAAAGCTCTCATACTAGTGATTGTTGATGTTGATAGCAAAGTGCAACTGGTAGAAGTGCGCTTCAACCCAACCGGGTTAACGTTCTTTAAGAAACACAGATTTTGTTAATTACAGCCAGACCACTAACCTACCTGTCTTGTTTCTGTTACCCATTTTTTTATTTTACTTTTCCTGCCGCTCTTGAAAGAGTGATAGCATTTTCAAGCTTTTGATAATTTGCCTAATGTGTAACGGAGTCATTTCTCTGCTATGGCTCCTTTCAGATTTGTTTCCTGCTTCTTTGCAGCATTTATCATGTTTACAAAGTATACCCAATAGACAGATTCTGGCTGCAGTCACTTACATTCACATGTCCCATAGCCTCTTAATTCTTTTTATTATCTCCTTCCCTTACCACTGGACTCTGTCTATAATTTTGCTACTAAGCCTGCGACCAAATCTCACTTACCTTTAAAATATTGCATGCAACAAGCAAATTGATGTCTCTTTGCTTTACTTTTGAAATCAACCTCTGGATGGATGTAAAGGTTTATTTAGTTAATATAAAAGAATCTTCATTCCCTGATGGCCTAGAACAAGAATGAGATTCCCTCAAGCTTTACCTTATAATGAGACCCATCACTCTCACAAGATGCCAAGAAAAGGTTCTTGGGAGTTGTACTATACTCTCCTAAACCCTGAGATTTTACAGGGCTTACACTGTGCTCCTCTAAATATGTTCTCATTAACAGACTGCTAAGCATTTAATTTTTATTCTTGCTTAAGGTATATACTGTATGTAATACATCACCTGAAGATTTGTGGGTCCTTCTTACAGAAAAAGCTCACGTTACGCCTTTGTAAACAGCCTCAGGGAACCACATGATACAGTTGACCTAGTTGGGAGTATTTCACAGTATTGATGATGAGGGGACTCAGATAACTGGACTGAATAATGATATGTGTACATTTTTAATTAATACTATTTTATGGTAGTGTATAGAATGTAAGAGTATGGAACCAATTAATATTCTTAGTGTTATTACTTAAGAATCTATTTCCCTGCTTGATCACAAGATGGGCTGTGATTAACTAGTCTGTCTGATTCAGTGACTTTAAGCAGTACAGCCTTCTATGTATCTCACGAAACATTAAACAAAAATATTAATTTGCGGCAGGCCTAGCCACCCAGTAGTGTGATCTTTGGCTCCAGCTGATTGTCACTATTGAAGTGACACTCCAACACCATGTGTTAAAATGGGAAAACAGGGTTGTGGGTGGATGTATATATGTATGTATGGATGGATGGATGGATGAATGGATCATTTTTAATATCATAAAGATGTCTACACAATTTATATGCTTTACAGCTAAAAAGGTACCAGTCTTCAAGCTGGTATATATAGAATTTTACGTATTACTATATGCTGTGATTTAAAAACAAAACTATGCCTGGATTTTCATATTAACTCAATATATGAGCATACAGATACCGTGTTGATTATGAAGTTTTTGACTGGGATTTCATGAAAGGCCTATAGGTGGCAATAACAGATCTTAAATAAAATGTTTGAGCTCAGTCCTTTCAGATCCATGGTCACTCTAAAGTAAACTCATTTGATACTTGAGGAGGGACACAAATGAAAAGGAATTATATTCTAAAGGAAAATGCATATTTTTTATAAAACATTCTAGGTAATTGCAGATGCTAAGTTAAATTATCAGATTTAGTTGATATTTACAGAGTATATATTCACTTACTTCTTTATGGAAGATCTGATTTTTGCCATAATTGAAATGGTACAGTTTTGCTTTTTAAACACCAGAAAGTGTAATTAAAGCTACGTGGACCATTTTGATAAAGTAAATCATAAACAGCAGAAACAGATATAAGGCACCAAGGGTGAAATGCTTAAGGTTCAAACAATTAAGACATAAAATATATGCCTTTTGTACTTTATGTAAAGCAATTTTTAAGAAAGTAGCTGCCCTAAACTCTAGCAACATCACTCCATGTTTGTTTTGCTCTTTAGCAGCTGGAGTCTGATTGTGATTACCTTCTGATATACCAGAGGCCTACACTACTCAGATCAGAGCTACTAATAGTCTTTCAATTTAGCATATATAGAATAAATTAAATTTAATGTGGCACAGCAGAGGCTGTATAATTTTATAAATCGCTAGTCCTTTGAGTAGTACTGTCCATAGCTTCTTCACTACAGACTTACTTGTCTATACAAGTCCTGCCACTTAATTCATTAAAGGAATCTCCTTTGAAGCCTGTGCATACATCACTGGGGTTATCCAGGGGTATAATAAACCATAGCTGCTGTATATGCATTTGTAGCTCAGATGGCACTGTTCATTATGTACTATATGCATGATGGGGTAAGGGACAGCTGCCAGGCCATTCTTTTCCCAACAGTTCTGTGCTTTATGGGCCACCTCCAATGTGCTATTTTATACAGTTACATGGGCACACTGACCAGCACCTACTACTATGTTTTCAAATCACATGAAATGCTATTCAGTACTGTAAAATTGAGGTTTTATATGCAGCCCTCCATAATGAGCCCCTCATAGGTCAAAGATGTCAGTGTATAATTTGCATGTACCCCCTCCCCCATTTATACACAATTTCTCCAAGTACCTTTGCTTCCTCTCACCTCACAAAATCAATTTGGTTGATTCAGTTTTCAAACAATAATATGTATTTTACATCTACCACTGCCTTTCTGGATTGAGTGGTACTAGAAAAAAGGGACAGTTAGTTACTTAGTCAACAAATTAATTAATAAACAAAAGAACTAAGACAGTAGAATCACCAGAGACTCTTTCATTCTGGAATGCAACTGCCCATTCTACAGGGACAAACCACTTTGCCATTCATATGAAATATTCATAAATCCCACCCTTAAACACAATGCAAATGGGGCTTCACAGCTTGTTATATGACTCAAAAACATTTGAATCATAGACTACACTATGAAGTAAATTCAGGGATATACAGGAGAATGACTGTGGACATGTTCAGGGCTATGATTGTGGACATGATATGCTATGCTATGTTATTCTAACAACTGCATTCCTGTGTACAATAATACAATGCTCAGCAAAATGTAGCTGAACACAACAAAAACATCATTCTTTTGCATGACCTATCACTAGGGTTGCCACCTTTGCATCCTTCCATTTCTTGACAGATAAGCCACACCTCCTGCATTATGAAAATACACCCCTTGCCTCAGGGTAGCTACATCACTTTTCACAAGCCACACCCAGAAGTACCAGATTTCAAATGCCATATTCAGTGGCTGCATGGGCAACCTTAGATGACATGGATCCTTATGCAAAGCATTCCATCCCCACCCCTGCTGTCTAATGTTACCCTGACATTCAACCCATTTCTCCCCTGTTTTCCTCCCACCCTTGCTAACTCATGCTTTCCAGAGTACTTTTCATTTTGTTTTCTCACACTGTCTTACTTTTCAGCTTTTTCCCATATCATTGCAACACAACCTAACTGGCCAGTACTGCACTATAATAAATGTGGAGGAAAGAATTTAATTTCTGGAAATGGGGTCTATGGGAGCACTAAGCCCCTCCAGAAATGTTGTGCTTCTAAATACTCTGAAGTTCATTTTATAGCTTTTTCCACAACCCACAAACCAACGATGGCCTGAAAAAAAAATGACTAATGATATAAACTGATAATTTTTTTTTTCTTACAAGGAAGAAATTGGTTATGTCCATGGCTTAATGTTAAGGCTCACAACATAGTAGTTATCCATAAGCTGAGAATAAAATACTTGTAAGGGCATCTGCCTCCCCTTAACCTACCCCACAGACACACAAAGAGAATGATTTTCAGTCTACCTGTATAATGTTAATTTGAGATCAAAGTAAATAAACATATTCATATATTTCAGTTTGATGCTGTCATACATTTACACAGCATGCCTCCTCATCTACAACCTCATAAGACAGACACTTTCTGTGTATCCCTCTGAAGTCAAACTAGATGAAAGTAAAAGAACAGAGCTTAACATCATATTTCAATCTATTTCTGTCAGCTGTACTTACTCAGAATACCTCCTTTCCTCTACCCCAGAAGATATCCACCTATATACCCAATCTGAATTCAATTGTGAAGTAAAAAAATGCTTACAGTAATTTATTCCAGCGTGTTGTTCCTGCACAGAGCACTGGCCCTAGACAAGCTATAATGGCATTCTATACACACCTATGAGGTGTGATTTTGAGGAAAGTTAAACAATAAAATCACACTGTCCCCAGCGAGCAAGCTATAGTTACCTCCTGTACACACCTTTGGACTTTGATTGTGAGGAAAATTAAAGAAATAATGACCACAGTATCACTGGACCAACACAAACTATAGCAATCTCTGTGCCCACCTCTGAGTGGGGATCAGTTTTAGACTAGATGGCTGAGGACCCTACTAAGTCAATTATAAGGCCAGGAATGATGGCCCTCAGAAGCTGAGGTTATACATGTTCTGTGATGCATTTTCTGCCTTATTTTTTCACTACCCAATACATGTATGTATGTCCACTTCAATATTATTATTGCATACATGCACATGCACACAAAACATGTTTTCTGCACAAATTGAAACGTCATCAGTTCATCTATAGCATGTCTCATGGGCGTTGGGGAAAATGAGAGCACCTGAATAAAACCCACACAGAGACAGGGTGGACATGTAAACTTCGCACAAATAAAGCCACAGACAAGAACTTAGACAGGGAGATAAGCTGTGAGGTGGCAACACTACTCACAGTGCCATTGTGCCAGTGATCTGCTCCTTTCTCACACATCTTGCCCAGACCACCAAAATAGCCACTTATTGAGTGCAATACTGATGTTTGACACTGATGCAAAGTGGAAGAAATAATAGCCAACTTGTTGCTCTTGTATACGCAAAATACACTTCAACCCCCCCACACACACACACACGCAAGGATAAACCCCAGCAATTATTGCTTTTACCCTGCCTACACACAACCTCCTTTTCTCCATTTTTTGCAAATGGGGTCAGGATGTTACATCAACAGGGTCAACCATGTAGTGTCAGTTTTCATACCATCAAACGGCTACCCCTGCCGTGGTTGTTCTTTCATACTATATGTATATGCACGTTCAAACCTATGGTCAATTTAGAGTGTCCCATCCACCTACTGCATTGTCTTTGGAATGTGGAGGAAATCAGAGTACCCAGAGAAAACCCAAGTCAATACATTAAGGACATGCAGGCTCCACACAGAAGGCACCCCAGTCAAGACTTGAACTTGAATGTGCATAGGAAATCCAAGAAAAACAGTAAACATTTTAGGAAGCATTCAAAATACATTTCAAGTATTCACCACAACTGGATTTTATGACACTGACCCTAATTTCTGGATTTCCTGGCAGAGACCGTGATTTTCTGACTGTCAGGAAAATTTCCTGAAAGGTGGCAACCCTACCTATCACAGATTTTTAAAAATAAGGAAAACGATGTAAAAGAACATTCTAGTGGTGTGCACAATGCACTCAAACACATGCCACAGCCAAGCAGTGAAGCAGCAGAGATCCCACCAAAGGGAGCTCCCTCATCACTGGATTTTGCTATTACCACAATATTCAGGTAGCTCATGCTCTGTTCTCATGCCAAATGAACCAAAGAGTTTTATGAATCACTGATTGTCATGTTACTAGAACATGAGCTACATGAAATACAGCTAGTTAAAATTTTATACCGTTAAATAGTCACTTTCATTATATCATCCATTCCTGTTGGAATAGCTTGTGTTTCAAACTA
This sequence comes from Protopterus annectens, assembly GCF_019279795.1. Lineage (NCBI taxonomy): Eukaryota > Metazoa > Chordata > Ceratodontiformes > Protopteridae > Protopterus > Protopterus annectens. The sequence goes on from NC_056728.1 coordinate 1,323,858,345, forward strand.
GGTATGAATAAATCCTGCCAAAACTGGGTTGATGTAAACAAAAATGTCTATTGGTCAAGACATCATTAGGAATAAACATATATCTATATGTGAAAAAATACAAAATGTGAGCAAAGAAAATGGGAATATGCATTGCAATTATTTATAGTTACCTATTTCCTTTAATAATTACTTGTATAGTAATGAAATAATAATATAATTCTATTCACCTTCATGGTTCAGGAAAAGTTATTTCACTTAATAAGAAAAATATTGTCAAGCAAAATATAATATTTTTGTCACTGTTCATGGCACTTGTCCATTCATTCATTCATTCATTCATTCATTCATTCATTCATTCATTCTCTGACATGTTACATGTACTTAGCTATCATTAAATCTGATGATTAACAGTGGTTCTTTAGTTTACTGGAGTTGGTGTCTGAGAAGTAAGCCAGCGTCTACTGACTGCCCTCTTTGGATTAATAAACAACACACCTACTAATTATTTAATATGAGGTTCACTTGGGTCACTAGGCACTGCTAACAAAAATATACAACAACATTCACAAATACTGAACAGCATTACAGTTAGAACAACAGGGCTGTCTACTGCTTACTTACTTATACAATGTTTTTTTTTTTTATTATTGTATCTTTATTCAAATGCTAGTTCAGCTAATTGTGGCACTAATAAGTTATTGTTCTGTTTGTGGCTGATTTTGCCTAAAGTAAAATGAACCCACAAATAGTAGTACTGAAGTAAGAATAATTTCAGAAATGGATTTATTTTATTTTATATTAGTTAACTGGGTAGTTCGCTGGTCTGAGGACACTTTTCAACCAATAACCGAGCCACACAAGCAAATACAATGCACAAATACAGAAAAGTAAACATTTCATAAAAGGCAAAAACAATGTACAAGTTCATAAAATAAAGCATGTCACAACAGTGGAATAATGCACATTACAAAGTCAATATAACTTAGTACAGTGAGGGTTATAACATTAACTGTAACAAATATAGTATATACACATAAACAGGAATGTTACTTCAAACATCATAGGCAAAATTATTGCCACATGAAAGAATGCCCAGGAGGTATATATGTATATACTGTAGGAAAAAAAGGTACACTGGAATTAAAAAAAAGGTTTAGAGCACTACAGAAGTCTTAACTGAGAAAGTTTCCAATTTAAAGACAGGTCTACCACTGACATTTTTCCTTGCAAGGATCTCAGCATGGACAGAGGTCTTGAGGAGAAGTACATGCAAATATGGCAGTCAGGGAGAGTGGCTAATGCTGATTAGCCATGCACTCTCCCCAAGAAATGTCTGTGGCTCCCAATTTGCTCAGCCAAGAAAAAATGGTACTCAAGGAGTAAAAAGTGGCCAAAGTAAAAACACAAAGGACCCATTCACTCTTATAGAAGTACTCATAGTGCAAGTAAGTCCAGCAAAGATGTGTGGGGTGGGGTGTGTTAATGTGTGCATATGTGCGGACATGTCTATACATGTGTCCGTGTCTGTAGGGGCAGAGACAAGGCTACGTGAATGTTTATGAGTGTGTGTGTGTGTGTGTGTGTGTGTGTGTGTGTGTGTGTGTGTGTGTGTGTGTGTGTGTGTGTGTGTGTGTGTGTGTGTGTGTGTGTGTGTGTGTGTGTGTGTGTGTGTGTGTGTGTGTGTGTGTGTGTGTGTGTGTGTGTGTGTATAAAGGAGGTGCCTTATGTAATGGTATGCATGGGCCTCTAGGGAGAACACTAGGGCAGTCAGGTATGACAGCACTAATGTTCAAGTTGTACACAGGTAATGAACCGATAATAAGACCTTTCTCATTATAGCCATACTGATCTCTGAATCACATTTTCTTGATGTCACACTCATTGACCAACCTGCATTTTAATGAATTCTGGGGAATATATAGTTTGTTTCAAATAACTAAACATTGGTGAAGTCAGACATAATTTGAGGCCCAAATACAATAGGACTTTTTGAGTTCTCATAATGTATCTTTAAAGTACTTGTATTTGTCTAATTCATAAGATGGATAGGAACAAGCTTCTTAAAACTGTTGAATAGTGTCAATCTGTGTAATACTTTTAGTCACAATTTCCAACTTGCAGGGATAATTTTGGCAAATGACATCTCAAAAATAGCAAGAGTGAAAGGTGACTTTTGCAGTTGTATGCAACCTGTATTATGGACAGAATAGAAGTGGTTACTAATTTTCAGTCTGTTAATTAGTGGGGCAGTAAGTACACTTCTTGCAAAAATGTGAAAGTAAGAGCATCTAGGAGAAAACCAGCCCTAGCCCCAACAGGTAGCCAAGAAACTATTTCCTGTGGGGAAATAACCTGCTACACTCTCCATGCAGGAGGCTATGTCCCTTACCCTTCCCTCTAACTTCATACGATTAACTTCAGAATCACTGCATCTTTGGTGAGAAAGGGCATTTCTTGTTGATACATGCTGACGAAAATAGAAATCACAACAAAAGTACTAAATGTGAGACAAAGTAAGAAGAGGACAGGGATGATGCAATAAGAACTATTTACAAATCATAACAAGAATACAATTGTATAGGAAAGGTATGATATTATGGTTTGGGGTTTAACAACAGCAAAGAAGCAAAGAACTAAACACCTATGAAGTGCACCCTGTTACTTTTAGTAGTCCTTGCTCTATATCCTTTTACATGATCAGCCTTATTGTATTGTTATTCTAGCTATGATTTATAGAGCATGGAACTCTACCTCCCTCCAACATTTCAAAGGCTCAGTTATAACTACTTACCATGTGAGACTTGCACTGCATGTTTCTGAACCCTAGACAGAGCATTTCTGAAAAGTAATTGTGCTGCAATAAAATTTTACATTGAACAAAAATGAATGGAATGCAAAATAAGTCTGACTTTGGTTATATATACACACAGCAAGAATACTTTCTTACAGTGAGCTGTATAGCTTGCTAAAATGTTTTGCCATATTTGAAGGCTGTGACTGCATTCTTGCTACTTTGTTAAGGAAAAATGCCTTGACACACAGAACTTGCTGCAGTTCAGAGAAACAGAGAGAAGGAATGTGTGTGTGTGTGTGTGTGTGTGTGTGTGTGTGTGTGTGTGTGTGTGTGTGTGTGTGTGTGTGTGTGTGTGTGTGTGTGTGAAGTCCCCCCTCCCATACTTAATATAACTTCCTCTAAAAGGTTAACACTTTTACAGAAATGGTCTCCTGGTGAATTGCAGCTCACTTAGTCAACAGATATCACTTTCTTGACAGGATATTAAGAAGAGCTCCATAGTGTCTGATCTATCACTCAAGCCACATTACTGTTTCCAAAGAAGAAGTTTCACTCTCCATTTTAAAGTTGGCAGTACATGTGGTTCCTCTACCCCTGCAGGTAAACCACTCCAGACTGGTATGATTCGCTCAGTAAACAAAGTTAAGTGCCAACTGGTGCTTGCAGCTCCCCTGATTAGATTTCACTTAGATTAAAAATGCATTCCCCGTGATTAGGCCTAGGGAAATGAACACATATTTACCCCCAAAGACTCCTTATACCAGCAATAAATTTCCTGTGGTTCTAGGATAGGTTAGGAACTACAAGTCAAGTTTTATTTTCTTTGCCTGTTTTTATTCTCCATTATTATGACTCATAAACCAGGGCACTGAATCCAAAAATTGCCTTGTTCCAGCTATAATCTACAATTTCAGTCTGACTTTTCAGATATTGTTCATTGGGTAACAGTAGGCAGTTCAGAGGAACAGCTGGTTAAAGACTGGAAACAATATAGCATAAAATGATGAAATGTATATCTTTTAACATTGTGTAATTTAATGCTTTGGATGATGTATGTTAAACATGATGACACTGGAACAGACTTCAATATCCATAGTTTTATTCATCCACTCCAGAAATTTCAGCAACTAACCACACCAAGTAGCCCAATGCACTATGAATCAATGAACTTATAGCAAGACGGTTTGATTAACTCAGTAGAGCTACACTTATTCATTAAAAGCACAGGAATATTCAAATACTACTGTGATGGACAGCCATCTGCCACCAATATTTGATGACCTGTCCTGCACTGACTGGGATCTGAATCCCAATACTACCATTAATATGACAGACTAGGTTGTCTGACTATACTATATGAAAAGATTTGAATCCTACCACTGTCAATCAATTTGATGGATGGACCACTGTCAACAATATGTTACAAACTGTCTGGCGCCAATGGGGTATAAATCTTACCACTGCCAACCAAAGTGATATGTCAGGCTGGCATGGGAGGGGGTTTGAATCCCACCACTACCAAACTTTGCACCATATGAGCAACAGAAGATAAGGTTATTGGAGCTACTTCACTGCCCAAAATAAATCTAATGACTAATAGAAGTATGGTCTCACAAAATACACCACTGGTACCCAACAAGTTAAAGTATGGTGCACCTATATGTAATACAATAACCAATTTACCAAATGCAACCTGACCACAAGAGCATAAAGGGAATATGTATTGCAGCCCTGGACACACACACACACACACACACACACACACACACACACACACACACACACACACACACACACACACACACACACACAAACACACACACACATACATACACACGATTCTCAGGAAAGGCTAGCAGAATTTCCCAATTCCCCTGCAGATTTGATTCTGATAAGGTAATACTGCCACCACTATATAATTATTGGACTAGTCACCCAGCAGTTATAGTGCTACTCTCAATTAATAGCCAAATATAGATTATGAAAGCAATAACAATACAAAATAGCAATAGGCTGTGCAATCTAGCCTTGTAGGTATATACCACAGTTTGAAAACCTACAGTGCTACTACCCTTTCCCCAGATAATAAATGATACCTCAATAAATAAATAAATACCAGCTGCAAGATCTTTAAAGTGAATAAAGAGTTTATCTAGATGATAAAGAAAACAGTGCCAATTCATATTAAATATGCAAAGATAAACAATTTACACATATAAGAGAAAAGTAGCAATCAGTCATACAAGAGAAAATATTTAAGGAAAACCTCTAAGATAAATAAATGCACTATCTATCACGAAGATCTATCAAAGGATACTAAGCCTGGGCAATGTTAAGTATTAAAGTATTCTATAGGGCAGAATTGCAGATAACAAACTTACATAGATGTAGACATCAAGATTTCCCAAGCAAGACTGACAAGCTTTATGTGGTTTTAGTTTCCAATATATACATATTAGCTTATCACTTTTTTTCCTACTGAATGGCTGTCTTTTCCCACACAGTAAACGAAAGACAAACTGTAAACAGGATTTCCAATATATCTGTTAATTGTTCGCAAATTAATGATTGCTTCTTTTTATAGGTTTGGACTTAGAAGTTCTTTGAAGAATCATGTAATTGCATTTTATTGCTATTTGACCTTCTGACTCTAAACCCTTTAGTAAATTATTTACATGTAAGCAATTAGCTCTTTCCTGAGAAACTGCAGATAGTCACACTTTACTTTTCAATTACAATTTTCATACATTTATTTTTCTTTCATCTCTATTTTTACATTCACAGAGAAAGGTGACTAGTTTATACACATTTCCTTGTCACAGGAAAGACACATTTAAAAAAATCTATTTCCTGACTATAGATCCTGTTCTATATTTTTACAAAGTTTAAATATAGCTTACAAATATATTAACAGTATGACAGAAGAAAGAAAAAAATCATTGTACCTAAAATAAGTTTCTTTACCCTGGCCACCAGCTTTGACTATTTAATTAATAATATATGTGTTACTTTATAAGTACCTGGTTTATATTTCTAAGAAGGCTGCACCAAATATCACCATCTAAAATATTATCTTGTAAAATTAATCTGAAGCAATAATTGTTAAAACTGCAAATGCAAGTATGTATTTGCTTATGAGACTGTGTATGGTACCATGTCATTGCCAGCCACTGTACCTGCTTGTCCTACTCAGATTGTTGAGGTCACACACTGTGGTGGGCAATATCACAAGTGTAGAGCACATCTTTATTTTAGTATAAGTGTAACACTCATTTATATGTAAGATTTCTAAATGAATAGATGGATGGATGTACTGTTCAAAGTTTTTTCCCCAGCTTTGTAATTTTTTTCTAAGTGCCACTGCACATCTGCATTGGAAACAATGACAAACTCTGTACATAAACAATACAATTTTCTTTAAATAGTTCATGACATTGATGGTGCATTCACATCACACATAAAGCCATCTGCTGCATACAGATTTGAATCTAATATTTAGCCAAAGAGTATAACTCCAGCCATTGTTCCTCCTTGCAACACGATTCCACCTTCAGCTTCAACCAAAATGGTGACCTCTTCCCTTGGTAAGGTCAAAAACACCAGCTCATTAGGGCAATATGAAATACTAGGAAGTTTAATTTGTGGAATCAGAAGTAGCCTAGCAAATCTCCTTGTGCACATTTTTAATAGAGCATTAAATACTGGCTACAACGCAGACATCTGGAAGCAGGCTATTGTAATCCCAAATGATAAAGCAGACCTGTCCACAAACCTAAGTAATTATAAACTGGCCATCCTCAAAACCATATTGTATATGGTGATGTTGAGAGTATGATGGAACCTATTCCAGCAGACACAAGAAACCATTTTCTCCATGACCTGTCCAGTATAATTTTATAAAAAGTATATCTTGTATATTTCTTCAAGCATATAACTACTGTCCCTGATGATGTATCTGTCCATGCAGCTTACCTTGATTGACCAAAGCATTTCACACAGTATCCATGATGGACATTGACATAAAATCAGTAATCTGAAGGTAAATGAAGCCACAATAACTTAAGTCCACAAATGGCTACATAGCTACACAAAATGGGTAAGAATAGGAGGACTCCTATCCTCAGCATCTCTTGTCACCAGTGGAGATCCTCAAGACTCCGGCCTTAAGCTACTAATTTTTTGGCATCTTATTCTCAAATGCCAGAACTGAGGTTTGTGTTTAGACTACTGCATATGCAGATAACTGCAACCAAGATGATACCATTTCCCTTCAAAATGTACTTAATGTGGCACACACACGTGGGGGAATAGAAATTACTTTGTCTTTATTAAAAAATGCAGCATTTTTCTTATTTGACCCCACTAACATTATATACCCTTGATGGGGAAACAAGTAAAACTTGACAAAGGTGCAAAAGAAATTTCATTTGAAAATATTCAGCTACTACTGACCAAGTGTGTAGATTTGCCAGCCTGATCCCATATAGAGTCAACAGCCATGCCAGGCTTGCCAGGGAGACAATTTTACCTCCGTATACAGCTATTAGAACATGAATAACAGAATATTACATCCTGTGCTGTAACTTACACACCATTTGGTGCAATAAGAGAAGGTACATAATTCTCACTTCTTTAAATCACAGGGCTTCAAGGCTTGTCTTACAATCAAAGAATTCAGCAGCTCTTTCTCTTTTCTTTGCATTTTATCACCTTCTCAGAAGTGATCTATGTCTGAGACACAGAGCCTTAAAAGGCCTATTATTTGAAACCCTTTGCTAAGAATCTCCTAATGAGACTAGAAACCCAATGACACAACCTCAATAAAAATTCATGTCAACTCTATAGTTAAATGTGACAGGTTCATTGTTCAAAGGCTCTCACACGTATAGAATGAACACCCCTTCTCAATTAAACTTAGCCCTTTGATTCATGTCTTCAAGTAGAAACTAGGTGTCTATATTCACACCCTTACATTCCAACCTGAGATTGGGACATACAGTACCTGAATAACCAATAGGCTTTGAATTTGTTCACTAAACCTATGCACCTATGAGTGTTGTTGAAACTGAGACAAATACTGAAAATGTTCCTCTCCTCTTCTGATACAGTAAAACATTATCTGCTTACTTTTTGTTTGCACACAGTATGGTATGAATTCTGGTACTCCAAGAGCTAGTTTAAAATGTGACATTAAGGTAGCTGATAGGCAGTTCACTCCAAGGAAGGGCTGGGGATACAGGAGTCTATGTAGTCTTAGATGACACAAATGAATGAAAATGCAGACTGATAAATGGGATAGCTCCTTTAAGGAGATACAATCCTATGTGTTATGTGGAATACAAACTCTTAATGCAATGTTCAGTCATGCATGGAACATCAAAATGTGTGCATGAAATCCAATAATGGGCACAGTTACTCTCTGATTGTTTGAAAGAAATGGGTAGTGCTTTCCCACCATAGTGCTTTCACAAGATATAAAGTAGCCTTAATTGGAAATATGAAAGAAAAATCTCACTGACGGGATACCAAATGAATGAGAAGTGTACTAGGTGGTAAACACTGTTGTAACTTGCAAGTTCTTAACAGCAGCAGGAGGATTATATAGAAAAGCAGTTATCAATGGCAAATGTTAAGTTGTATTGAAGCTGGCCTGCAGCCATAGTGGTTAAAGAGTGTGATAATAAAGATAGAAAGTTGGAAGCAGGTGGAACTTAGGAATCAAGACACTGATCATTCTTTAAATTCAAAATTATATGTTACACAAGGCCATTTATAGTTAGCAGGCAGCAATTGTTTCCAGTCTTAATCTATTTTTCTTTCATTCCTGCCCTTGTGGGATTACATGTGCTGCCTTATAAGGCTAGGTACTAAACAATGTATTATATTCCACACAGAAACTTTGGTGGCATTCTTTTAACATGGTGCTATTAGAATAATGGTTCCATTCTGGATGAGAAAGATTTTCACAGTTTCTAAGCTCACAATGGCTGAAACATGTTGTTTTGTAGTTTTCTTGTATTGCTACAAAACATCATATTACTGTTTTCATTTAATTCTCAAGTGTGAGGAACTGACATGACTTGTGTGGTGGTCTGTTATATTGGTTATGCATAAGCAGACTGTCATGGAATGGGGGTGCTATATTATGCAAAATAATAATCGGGTCTCCTGCACATACGTATCTGTTAATTTAGAGGACACTGACTGAAATGACTCAATTAAATGATTTTGCTGGAGTGGAAGAGGGAAACTACAGTAGAGAGAATGATAGATGTAGAGGAAAGAGTGCAGATGTCTTTGTGAAGTTTTCTGAGAAATTATTTAACAAAGGGAGACGTGGAAAAATTAGGGGTAGATGATGACAGAGACTGAATATGGGAATGGAATTATGTAGGAAATGAGGATAAAAGAGGTAAAAGTGGCAAATGGATGATTAAAGGGAAGGAAGTCACCAGAGAATGCTGGACTCCTGAACAGATGTAGAAATGAGATGAAATTTCAGACTATGCAACAGAGAGGAAGGTAGCAACATTAGTATTGCTGAAGGGAAGAGAAAACAGGGAGACTGGGTTAATGATAGATCTATTTCATTGCTGAATTCTGAAATGAAGATTTTTGAAAAGTGTTATCAAAAAGATTTCAGAAGTTGTTACAGTAAATAAACAGGAAAAAATAGACAGCCTTTTAAATGTAAAACATTTGTTGATGACTGGAGGTTGGTGGTAAGGATTATAGCCCAGGTAGAAAGGGAGTTTAGGAGAATGGGGTAGCACTGATGAACATTCAGAAGGCATTCCTCTTGGCTGCAGTGAGCATAACATTCATGACAATAAAAGAAATTAAATTCTTAGACCAAATATCTGCTGACTCACCACTTTGATGAACTCTACCCTGCTTTATAAAATTGGGCTATGTTTACCTAGCCTAATCCTTATGCCAAACATATTACCTAACTATTTGTAATAACACAATGCCACGTATATGGAATTAAGGCATAAATTAATCGCTTCTCAAAATTTGCTAAGCCCTGCTACTCCAGTAATTTCAGTCTAGTTTACACTTTTCCATCCCTTGTGAAAAGTTTGTATATTCTCAGTTGTCTACCCACATTCAAAAATATGAAATGATACTCCCTATCAGTATGAATTTTGGATGGGCAGATTTACACCAACAGCATTGTATAAGTTAGCAGACAATGTTCTTCTGAATGCCGATAAAGGCAATTTAAGAGATTCACTCTTCACTAACTTTACAAAAGTATTTGATCTAGTTGATCATAACCTAATATTGCAAGCTCTCAGTGTATTAGGAATAAGCCCAAGCCTTGACTAATCAAAAATGTTATCTGTAGCAAAATATTCTTTGTAACACTAAATGCAAACCAGCTATATAGTGCTCTTCTCTTAAAAGGTATGCACCAGGGAATCCATGCTATCAGAACTCCTCTTCTCTGTCTTCATTAACAGACTTACAATGAGCTTCCTTAATGTCACTCATCATATATGTAGTCTATATTGTCATCTGTAGAACTGGTCCTTCACACAGCACAGATGAAGACTAGCATGTCCCTTAGCCATCTGCAACTACCTTAACCCTCCTAATAGACATTCAAAGTGCATGGGGACACAGTCTGGTTAGGATACATGGCTAGGCTTATAAAGGCTCTGGTGGTTGTTAGACTAGTATATATCTATGAATCAATGAACCTATAACCTGTCCCTACTTTTCACCTGGGTACAGAAAATGCACCTGCTATTAAACACACAGTCATGCACCAACTCAAAAAAGCTATGTTATTCAGAATCCACCAAAAGCTCTTATCAGTGCCTCAACAGGTACAGACTATGTAATGACCATGACAAGCTAGTGACTACGGGCAGTTCTATTACATAGTTATATGCATGGCTTGACCAACATTTATATTTTCAGCATTACATTAATATAAAAAATTGGCAAAATTAACAGACTACTGTTCTGGACAACAAAGATTTCCATCTCCTCAGAGAGCAGATCTACAGTTGGTAGAAGTATTATCCCAGAACAAGTAGAAAACACCCTCCCTATCATCACTGCAGCATCAGAGAAGAACCTTGCAACCTTATAAGCAATTAGAAACCATATTTTCAGGTTTATCACCCTACACCCCCCAAAAAAAAGAACAGCAGTGCCTTACTCTAACTAAAGTAAAATGATTACTTGTAAAACAGAGATTACATTTACCACTAAGCTTCTTTGTTTTCCGTCCAATAAAAGTGACTAGAGTTTTTCCCTTCTTAGCCGGCTACCTACTACCTACCACCCGCGGTGGTGGTGCTGTGGTAGCATTGTCGCCTCACAGTAAGACGCTGTCCGGTTCGATTCTCAGCTAGAGCGTCTTCTGCGTGGAGACATGCATGAATGGGTGTACCTTCGTTGAAGGTTGTGCGTTAGGCCTGGCAAGTCGGTACGTAAAAATCAACTGCCAATCATTAGCGGACCGGAGTTCCGCTGTGGCGACCCCTAACCGGGAAAAGCCGAAAGACACAAACAAAGCCGGCTACCTACTACCCATATCCTGAAACTGTATATTTAGATCAACAACTCTTCTTTCAAAATCCTCGCTACAAACTCCACAACTAAAGTATATATTAGACATGATAGCCTCTCCATCATTACCACAAGACATGTGGGATCTCTTTATACCACTGTAAAACAATTCATAAACTGAATTTACAATGACATTTAAAAAGAATTTCTTATACAATATGTAAAGTGTACCTGTTTCCGTACCTCAGCTATTGCCAACCCACTCCTAATCATTGTTTTCTCAAGACCTGTCCAGAAGCTATTATTTCTTTAAAGCACAGTATGCTTACATGCCATACAGATGAATTGTATCATTCCAGAGTTCCACCATAGGGTTTCTTTTTTATTTTTTTCATTATAATTAAGGTAAATGAGGATGTAGTTCTCTATACTTTGGATTAGATGGGTGTAGAAGAAAGTCAAATATGTAACAGCCTAAGTGATTGGGTCAGCAGAAGGTGAAGTGTTTTTAAATTTCTTCATGCCTTCTGATACGGATATTATGATGGGTTGGAGAAATCTCTATGTATGGTAGCGGTAATGATTTGGATGGTACTAGTTTTGAGGGGAAAAGGCACTCTGGTGGTCAGATTTGGGTAAGGAGGGAATGACTTCAGCACAGTTACAGACAAAAGCAACATTTATGAGGATAAGATCAAGTTTACTGCCATCTTTGTAAGAACTTGGACTATTTGATCTAGGAATTTAAAACTGATAAAACTGAGGAAACACTTGGCATGTTTATTATTTATGATGTCTAGTTAACCAGTGGGTAGTTAAAGTCATGCAGGAATAACATATTAAGATTAATAGATACAGAATTCAGATTACTGAGATAGTTATCATAGTCTTCAAGAGATATTGAGAGAGCTCTTTTTTTCAATAATATAGGAATTGGCTTTATTTAGTGTGACTAAGATGTGCAAGGGTATCAATTGGTATCATTGATTATGAGGTTACAGGGAAGTGGATAAATACTGAAACTCCCATGTCACTCCCAAATGGTCAGAACAAGCAATAAGTACAGTATCCTGGTATGGAGGGAGTGCTATCAGTACACTGAAACCAAGTTTCAGTAACTACACCCATATGCATATGTTCAAGTGTCAGAAATGCTTCATCACCAGGCAAGTTTTATGTACTGTCACCTTAACGTAAGCCAGACTGGAATTTGCTAGGTTGGAATGTCCAAGAGATGGATTTTAACTAAAAAAAGGTACAGGGGGATCTTTATGTGAAATCCCTTAGGAAAGAGTGGGAAGCCATCCCTGGTGAAAAATAGTGGCTTGTAGATCATCATCTCCCATGCTGACACACATTGGATTCATCTGGAATGCTACTAGTTAGTTAGCCAAATACCGAAGTAAATTAACTTGTTTTAGAATTGTGCATCATTCTCAAAGATGGCAAGATACTGCTCAAAGCAAGTGTCTTTCCTACATCAGACACATGCATGGAGAGATCAGCCATGTGTCTCTGCATCTCTTTTCGACTGGAGCAACTAATGTAATTCACCCTAAGGTGTACAACTATGAAGTCAAGGACAGACAGAGCAAAGGACTCTGGTCATGTCTTTGCCCAACCTGATTGGTGTCACATTTGTGTGTCTGATTACTGAATCACCTATTACTATTATGTTACCATGTATGATCACAGCCACTGAAGACCTTATGGATGTGGGCTTGCATGTGTTGGAGAAGGTGCACATGACAGTGAATTTGTGGGTACAGTACCATTAGGCTGAATTTTGTCTAAGTAGTGTCTAGGGGGCTAAGGCAGTGATTCCTTTAAACCTGCACATTGGTGACTGTCATGTGGTGGCAAGCTGCTTCCTGACATATATATTATATGACAGGTTATCAGTACAGAATAGAAGTAAGTGATTTCCAGTGATCATAAGGCAGTGGCTATATTGTTTCAGAATCCCTAGTAAAAGCAGGCTGACAACAGAACAGGTCAAATCTGATTATGAGCCCATGTTGACAGGGACCAGTGAGTGATAAGATAAATTACAATCTACTTAGTGTGGTGAACTACTACAAGGATAGACTAGAAGGAGACTTGAATTCAGTAATGGTTTATGAATGTTGGCTACTATCTGGCTACTACTAATGTTGGTCTCACACTATAAGTGCATTATCTTCCCCCATAGTGCCTTTTTTAGGCAATGCCAAATTGAAAGTACTTCCAACTTAGTAAATCAAAACCAAGAAAATCTAAAGGTATGACTGCTCAGTGCTAGGAGTCTAAATAAAAAACGTTACTCCCTAGAAGCTCTCTTTACCCTAAAGAATGGTGACATCTGTGCAGTCACTGAAACATGGTTTAAAGCCGTGGAGAGCACACCAAAAGTGCAAGGTTATAATGCCTTCCACACATTTAGGCCAGCTACTTCACAGGCAGGGACTAAAGGTGGAGGTGCCTCTATTTATATTAAAAATAAATATACCTCAAGGCTGGTCAAATAGGACAATGCACTTGTGCTTCTTCATGTTCAAATCACCATAGGTAAAATCCAGTACCACTTCCTTGTAAGCTATAGGTCCCCCTCTATGATCCAGGAAATCCATACCATCTATTTAAACTTATTAGAAACACTAAGCATTCAACCCAATACCATATTCACGGGTGACTTTAATTACCCCACTATTAACTGGGAATCCATACAACACCAAATATACATGCACAGAGATTCCTGGATTTTGAAAACACAAACTCCCTGAACCAGATAGTCAACACACTGACCAGGGGTGCAACCATACTGGATCTGGTCCTCACCAATATGGGAGAGTGCTGCACAACCCCCTACTGTAATGCCTTCCCTGGAAAGGTGAGACCACAAAATGGTCTCCTTCGAAGTAAAAATAAAACCTGGACCCGAGCTAAACTTGGAATATTCAGGAACTATTCTAAGGTTAATCTCTTGCTATTAAGTGAGAACCTGACAAAATATCAAGCCCCCATAAATCCTGAAAACACTGCTGCCTATGCAGAACTGTTCACAGAAATCCTGTACAAGTATTTTAATAGCTGCATAGAGGCAGGAATAAGTATAGAACTAACTCAAAAAACATGCCACCCTGGCGGAATCACAAAATCTGTCAGATGTATAACGGGGAAGAAAATCATGGAAAAAATTAGGAGGTTTCAGGACAAGAACACCATCAAAACAAAATTTTATTGCACAAAAAAGAACAGATTAAACGCTTTCATCCAGTTGTAGCATAGGAATTCATCAGAGTCTAAACTCACATTTTTAAAAACCATTTAAATACCTTAATTAATTCACATGATCTTCAAATAAATCAATTAACAAAAATGGTTTGCCTTAAAGGAAAACTTTAACTAAAACCAACATTCTAATAAACAGCATGTCATTAAAAATGTCATGATATTCTGTGCTACATAATCATTTCACTATGAAAAATTATATATATATATATATATATATATATGTGTGTGTGTGTGTGTGTGTGTGTGTGTGTGTGTGTGTGTGTGTGTGTGTGTGTGTGTGTGTGTGTGTGTATATATTGACTGCTCGTTTTTTGGCAGTTACTTTTCAGAAGTCAAGGCCAATGCCAGCGGTCTCTGGCTGACTAAATTTGCAGATGATTGCAAATTAGGAGCTATCATTGAATGTCACGCTGGCACAAATGATCTCCAAGAGGGGCTGACACAGACAAACAACTGGTATCAGAGACATGGACCAAAATACCGACAACAAAAAATACCGACAACGCAAAACACCGAAAACCATTACACCAACACACTACACGTAAACAGCACAGTACACTACATAACATATCCACTATCCCTAACCCAAACCCTAACCCTAAGGTCCGACACTACCGCACACTTACCCTACCTGCACCCTAACCCTAACTCACTTACCCACCCCTAACCCCAAGGTCCGACACTACCGCACACTCACCCTACCTGCACCCTAACCCTAACTCACTTAACCCACCCCTAAACCCACAGTCCCTCACTATCGCACACTTACCTGTCCGCTCCCTAACACTAAATCCCTCACTCTATCGCACACTTACCGAGTCCGTCGGGTTCTCACCTTGTCGGTCATCTGCATTGTCGGTGTTTTCGTCCCGTCGGATTCCGTGTCGGCCAAACGCGTTGTCGGGCATCTGAAGGTGACCCATATATATATATATATATATATATATATATATATATATATATATATATATATATATATATATATATATATATATACATACATACATATATATATATATATATATATATATATATATATATATATATATATACACATAATATAAATACTTATGTATAATAATTTCATTTACAAAATATGGAGCTGTTAAAATATTGGTGTTACTCTTTTTCATAAGCCCAATTATTCTAATAGTCTCCTTCATTATAACAGCAGTCACCCGTACCACCAAAAGAAGGGTCTTGTTAAAGGCCAATATGTTAGGATGGCATGTTTGGTTTCGGAGGAAGGATCTTTTGTACATGAGGGCGAAAAATTGAAGAAAATGCTCACCCAGCATGGTTACCCTGAACTTCTTATTTCCATCACTTATAGTGAAGTTGTTAGGAAAAGAGAGGAGAGTTTATAGCAAACCTATTTTGGGGGATGAAGAAGTACACCTTGGGGATGTAACAGCTACAGTAAAAGATGGTAATGATAGGTTTACACATGCATTTATCACAACCTACAATTTAATTTAGATCACATCAGTGTAGTTCAAATACTGAAGTAAAGCTGGAACACTTTCTTGCTTTGAAGGGGTGGTTGAATGTATTGGGAATGAACCAAAGGTGGTATTTCGAAAAGGGAACTCTGTCAAAGATCACCTTGAATAGCCAGGAACACACAATAAGAGAACTGGGACTTATAAGTGTGGAAGCTGTTCACAGTGTCTGTACATCAAGGAAGGGAATTCACTTTACCCATACTTTTATTGTAATTGCAACACCAAGGATATTGTCTATATTGCTGTGTGCAAAATCAGTACATGTTATTATGTGGGTAAAATCATAAGACACTTTAAGGAACGAATTTATGAGCACCAGCTAGACATTAGACACGGTAGGAGTACAAATTCTTTAGCTAAACACATTGAGCAATATAATAGTCATAGATTTTTGGTATAGACAAGGTTGATTTGAACGCAAGAGGGGGTCCCTGGAAGGATATTTTAGAGGCCAAAGAACTCAAATGGCAGTTAAAGTTAGAAGCATTATATCCACCAGGGTTAAATGATCATTTAAGTATAACCAGTATATTGAAACCTAGATCTTATGTTTTATAGCCTTATCACAAGTGTGACAATATCATATTGTATGATATTTAATGAGTAAAACCAATATTTTAACAGCTCCATATTTTGTAAATTAAATTCTTATACCTAAGTATTTATATTATGTGTATGTGTGTGTATGTGTATATATATATATATATATATATATATATATTTATATATATTTTTTAATTTTTCATAGTGAAATGATTATGTAGCACAGAATGTCATGAAATTTTTAATGACATGCTATTTATTGGAATGTTGGTTTTAGGTAAAGTTTTTCTTTAAAGGCAAACCATTTTTGTTTGTTAACTGATTTATTTGAAGATCATGAGACTTAATTAACAAGGTATTTAAATGTTTTTTAAAAATGTGTGTTTTGATTCTGATGAAGTCCTATGTTACAACTGGATGAAAGTGCTTAATCTGTTCTTTTTTGTGCAATAAAAGTTTGTTTTGACTGTGTTCTTCTCCTGAAAGCCCACTGGTTTGGTTTTGTGACGTTTTGGTTCTGGGTTTGTTAAGAATATGCCAAAAATTAGGAGGTGCAGCACCCAGCAGCATAAAAGCACTCTCATCAAACTAAACAAACAACTCAGAGGACAAATAAAGTCTACCAAAGCCAAATTTGAGGTAAGTTTGGCCTCTGAGGCCAAGGACAACCACAAAACATTCTTTAGCTATGTCCACAACCTCAAAGACGATACACAACTGTCTGCAGAGCTCATTATAAATGAAGCCACCTATACTGAGCCAGAAGACATAGCAAACCTCCTGGCTGACAAATTCAGCTCCAACTTTACCCCTCTCTCCCCTTCAACCTTCCCTAAGGAAGTATCATCAAATATATCTCCCCTACTATCAGTAGGGAGCAGGTCCTTAATGGTCTCTCTAAGACGAAGAACACTGCATCAGTGGACCCAGACAATATCCCAGGATGCCTTCTAATAGCATGAAACATGACCTATCAGGGCCTCTAGAATTGCTATTTAACTGTAGCTTCCAAACAGGTTTCATGCCTCATGAATGGAGAAGGGCAACAGTCATCCCTCTGCACAAAGGCGGGCCATCTACAGACTCTGGAAACTACAGACCCATAACTCTCACTAGTCTTATATGTAAAGCTATGGAAAGAATTATCATGGAGATGATCAATAGAGATATAGCAAACTTCCAGACACTAGGTCCAACCCAGTTTGGTTTTGTCAAGGGCAGATCATGCCTACTCAACCTGGTGGACTTCTTTGAGAAAGTCACCAAAGCAATGGGTGAGGGCAAAATCATTCACACTGCCTACCTTGACCTGGCCAAGGCATTTGACATAATACCCCACTCAGGCATTGTTGACAAACTCAAGAGGTTAGGTACAAGCCCGTATGTCACCTGGTGGATAGCCAACTGGCTCACAGACAAGACCCAAGAAGTTAGAATTGGGAGTCCGCCTCTACAAAGAGGTGAGTCACAAGTGGAGTCCCTCAGAGATCAGTCATTGACTGCTCGTTTTTTGGCATTTACTTTTCAGAAGTCAAGGCCAATGCCAGCGGTCTCTGGCTGACTAAATTTGCAGATGATTGCAAATTAGGAGCTATCATTGAATGTCACGCTGGCACAAATGATCTCCAAGAGGGGCTGACACAGACAAACAACTGGTATCAGAGACATGGACTAAAACTAAATGCCAAGAAATGCATAATAGTATCTTTTGGGAAGTCATCCAACCTTGGTAATCATATTGATAACAAACCCCTTAGAGCTGACCCTGTAGTCAGAGAATTAGAGACAGACATAGATGGTAATCTAGCTTTTGACCATCATGTGTCTACATTGGTGAAGGAATCATTCTATGTTGCACAACTTATAAATAAAGGCATGGCATCTAAGTCCAAGGAAGTCATTGTTCCACTGTATTTGGCATTCATCATACCTATCATTGAATACAATGCCCCCTTTGGTATGTACTTAACCAGGCATATCCAGCATTTGGAATGTCCACAGAGGTTCCTTGCTAAAAGAATACAGGGCATAAGTAAAATGTCTTATGCAGACCGCTTCAGGTGCTATCCTTGTATTCTGTCTCCAACAGGCTTTTGAGGGGAAATCTATGCCTGGTATACACTGCATGGCCAGACCCCACTCTGCTGGGCCTCTTGCATATCCACAAAACAAACAGCATGAGAATTACTCGTTCTAAAGACTTAAACCTTGCCTGTAATATAAATAGGACCTGCTGGAGAGATAGGTATGTATATTAGAGACTACTGCATCTATGGAAAAGACTCCCCATCCATGTGAAGCACGAGTTTCTCCCTAACCCAATTCAAGTGCAAGTTGGACAATTGGATGGGAAACCAGAAATTAGTCCCTGGTTTGGCACCTATGTCTCTAATGGACACAGGTAACCTGTAAATGGTTCGTCTCCCAGGTCCATGCTTACACTTATCAAGGGTGTCAGAACTTGTCAGAGATTTAGGATGCATGGCCAAGCTTAAAAAGGCCCTTGTAGTCGTTAGCCTTGTAAACACCTATGATCCTATGATTCTATGATTCAGTACAGTATTAATGTCATGCTGGTCTTTGTCTCACCAGGAACAAAGCAGCAAAACAATTTACACAATGGCTTCTGAAAAGTGAGATCACCTCCATCTAGCAGTCATAAATGATTCAATGTTCATTCAGTAAGCTTGTTGAAATATTCTCTTGGAAAATGCACTGGTAAGTTTGTTCAGCTGCTCAGCAGAGTAAACTACAGAGCTGGACAGTGGTCTGAAATTTAAACTAAAGCGGCTCCCAAAGAAATAGCAACCAGACCAATAGGGGAAGTCCCCCACAAAATACCCAGTCAGAGACAGCCAAGAATCATCATCCCTATTCTCTGCTCCTCCTCTCATCAGGAGCAAATCAACAGCACTACTGACAAACTGGCTTCCCACATTCAGGTTAGAGGCTCCTAGTAATCTGTAGAGAGACTAAGAATCATTGTATCCTGCTCCTGTATACCTCCAGAATAAATGCCACGGTTATCTTCAGCTTGTCATGTCATCAAATCATTTCTCATCATTCAGAATCATACGCCCCACAACTAATCTTCACCAGTAGCTGAATAGTTTTACTAGCATCTCCCACCCATATACATAGCTTTGTGACACTACTCACCTCCCACCTCTATATCTCCAATGTAACCTTATGATAGCCATTTATATAATTAGCAATGAACCTGCAATATACTCCACCTCTTAACTATATTATTAACATTTTTAGCCCTGTGTATTTCCTTCCCTCCGTTTGCTTGAATTTCAAAGCACTAATCACATGATCTATTATCTATCTGACAAACATACTAATACATCTCTTCATATGTTCAATGTTCAACATCTACCTATGCGTATATATCTTTTATACTGTAATGGTTTCCTTTATTTCATATGAATGTAATCTAATTAGCAAATGTATGTGTAACTGTTGATGCACATAACTTAATGTTTGCTTGTGTATGTTATTAAATCTTTGTTTAAATTTTTTTTGGATATGTTGGAGCTTTTCTTCCCAGCCTTCAGCTGAAAATGAGTTTTTGTCTAAACTCATTTGGACAAACCCAGAAAGCAAAAGCAAACTAAAATAAAATAAAATAAAATAAAATGTCCCACTGCTTGCCTGACCAGCAGCACTAATACCAGGTTGCTTTCTCAGAAGAGGTTTGCAGACACTCTAGTGATTTGCAGTCCTTGTACCACATATTGCAGATTTTAAAACTAAGCTGGAAAAAGAGGTTATTTAGACACTGTAGTGTGCACCAAATGGTGTTTCATGGTTTTCTCAAGGTTCATGGTCTAAATGGGTGCAACAATATTAAAGTTAAGGTAAATGAAGTATTTATCAGTTTATGGGAATGCCCTCCCCAATACGATCTTCTAGTGCTGACTTGTATCAACAAAAAAATCAGATGGCAAGGAACTTCTAAAGTTACATAAGAAGCAGGCAACTGAAAACTGTGTATGAAAACACAACATGGATAGGGTAGGTAGGTAGGGCAGAGACAGCACAAAATAGTCACAGAGCAGCTCTAACTGGCAAGTCTCACCAGTCATAGATTATAATATGGGAGACTTGGGAAGCTCCCTGGTTCCCACAGCCAACAGAGCAGAATGCTTGCAGCAGGGGTAACATTCACCATTAATCTATGTATTCTATTTTTTTTTTCTTTTAAGTAAAGACATGCCATGTTTTTTTACTTAAATAAATAAATAATTGAATAGTTTCAGAACCCCTGTTGCAAGCAGCTGCAACTATGGTGCCCTGCTGGGGAGAACCATTTCTTCCTTGCCACAGCAGAAAACCCATGAATATTAAACAAGAAAGGGATAACCAAAGCATTGAAAATAACAATATAAGCTTACTTTTCTTTGTTTCTTATTTTTTAAATCCTGGAAGGCAACCAGAAAGGCTGAAAAGCCTAGGCACTAGAGACATTTACTGAATAAACTTTTTCCGGGTTTCCTGGTTTTGTGGTTTTTGAATTTTAACATCTTTTGGTGTTGTGGAGTAGTATTTTTAGACAACTTTGCAGGGTGTTTTTATTTTTATTTTTGGTGAGCACTAATGTCTTTTGCAAATCAGATGTGAAATATATTGTGTAACTTATGCTCACTATAAAAGCCAATGGGCATGCACAGCATTCGGCAGATCACATCTTCCATCCTATTTGCTCATGAATTCTGGACAAATACAAAGTAATGGGCAGGCAAATGCTTCAAAATCAGGGACAAGTTTTAAATATTACTCTAATTAACTTAAAAACATAAAAGAAAAACAAGATTTGCATCAGCATGCATTTTGGGAACAAAAATATTAATCTCATATGACTGCTATTACTAACTGACTGTAATCCTCAATGAGAAAAAACAGATATATGATGAACAAGAAAAAATATGAAGCCAAAATCAGGGAAGTTCAGCTAAATCAGGTACCGTTGAGAAATAGATCCCTATACAAAAGATGGCAATAATATGGTTTTGCACTAACATAATTCTTTTGACTCTTAAAGGATAGCATATGACCAAATAGCTTCCAAATCTTGAACATTTAGAGCATTGTTGAAACATTTGCTGAAGAAGAAAGACTGTGAACTTCTCTAGAAAAAAATTATTTCATACATTTCTCGTAAGTTTGCAGAAACGTTGTCCATTTGTTATAGTATAGTACCATGGAAAGGAGGGAGTGCTATCAGTACACTGAACCCAGATGTTGTAACTGCGCGCGCACACACACACACACACACACACACACACACACACACACACACACACACACGCACGCACGCACACACACACACACACACACACACACACGTGTGTGTGTGTGTGTGTGTTCAAGTTATCCTCTTTTGTGTTTATTTTGTAGTTTCAGAAAGAACAGCAGAACTACATTAACTGTTATTGTGCCACATACACATTATGCAGACATTTGAATATAATATACTCCGCTTACATTTATAAACATGGTTACATTCTCAATTTCTTACCTCTATCTTTAAAAGGCCTTTTACTTTTCTGATTTTTTCTGTTGTTCTTCTTCTCATTCTAGTTTTAATATGATTGTACTTTTCTATTGAATATTTACCTGCAAACCCTACTATGAAGTGAAGCTGGTGCTCCTATATTTGTGCTGTTCTGTGTATCTTGTCTTTTAAACTTTGAACGTTTTCCAGCTAAGGCACCAGTTTGGTTCAAACTATGTTTAAATAATGAAGTTATTTTTTTTTATATCTTTGTGTGTTTATCACAACAATGTAAAATCTGACTAGTGTGCATCTACCAAAATCAGATAATCATATCTGTAAACCATCTAATTCTAACAGTCATGCCTAACTACTGCAAGGAGTCCACTGTACCATTGTATACCTCACTGAGCCAACCCACTATTGACTACAGTACTGCATTTTGTAGCCTTTGAAAAGGCCAACTGAAAGAACTTGAAAAGTTACACTGATTCCTTAGCAAAGAAATCATAGATCTGGAGACCTTAAGTATTCCGACAGGCTTTAAGAACTTTCGTTATATTGTGTTTCTTGCAGGATAACAACAGGTGACATCTGTGCTTTCTATAATGCAGTGTCTGATCGGGTTATCTTTGAAAAAATCTATGTCAGGAATGTATCACTGGGAGAGCTAACACCACGCAGGGGAACTTAATACTAGAATAAAATAACTATTAAATTAAAAACTGACACATTACACAAACCTTTCAAGATTATGCAATAAGCTTCTCCTTCCAGTGAGAAGTCAGTCATCTGCTTCTTTCAAGCACAATCTTGACACACATGCAGAAATTAGAAACTATTAACAGCTTGACATTAGCATTATCATACTGAAGGCCAGAAATTCATAAGCATGACATCTGAACTTATGAAACTATGACACGCATATCAGGTTTATCACTGCCTTGTAGCTTTCGTGCAAGTGTACCAGTCCTTTGCTGGTCAAAGCTTGTTTCAATGTGTTCTGCCAGAGCATGTAGATGACCATTCATTTTGAGGGTGCCAAATAGCAGCAGTCTTTCATGACATGTTCTTGACATGTATGTGCTACATGCATGCAGTTACAATGTCTATTATGTGCAGTAAAGGCTTACTGTCTGTTTACGTGATACTTGGTTCATCTGTCCACATTATTATTCGGTGTAAATATGCTGTGGATTCTTCTCACAATTTAGTTGTTTGGTTACTGATGTAAATGTTCTAATCTAGATAATGGGAAATTACAAAGTTAATGAACAATTCACAGCACCATAGTACAGCCATGGACTACATATATTAGCTTAAACAAGTTGAATGTCCTTGAAATATGTATGGTAAATGCAAAGACATATGGAGATTATTTAATTCTTGTTTTGCTTTTTAGGACTGAAAAGCAATTCTGACCTCTTTTAACAGACCATGTTATAAATTCAATATATAACTCTGAAGGATATTTATTTGAAATCTGCTAATAAAATATTTAAGTAAAACATGACACATTATTAATTAGTCTGACAGTGTGAAAAAGTCATCAGCAAATGGCATAGCAAAAGCCAGAAGAAACGTCTGAGCTGCTTCAGAGATATGCAAATAAAAGCTATAATTGTGTTCTGTAAACTGACTAATGGTGAAATAAACCAACAAATACGCAGCTCTGGAAAAAAATGAGGTTTGGAACGGACCAATTTGTACAGGGACATCTTCAAGTGGGGTTAGATAAATAGAGTAGCATGAATTAGGAGGATGGGGAAGATAGGGTTAAATAGGAATGTATGAGGTTTGGGAGGAAATGAGGTAGGGGTAAGGAGGGGCTTAAAGGATTTTAGGTAAGTGTGACTGGAGTAGGAGTCACATTTTGGCGTGAACTTGCTAGTGTGAATTTATGTCCAAGACATCCTGTAGTGACTAAGGTCCGCTAGGCCGCTGATTAATAATGTTTTGTATGGGGATTAAATTAAAGTATATATAAGTATTAGTATTATATATGTAGCATGAGTGTGGTAGGAGCAGTTATTAACGTCAGGGAATGCTTTAAGTGCAGTTATAAACTTAAAATCTCATTTTGCAGGCCACGAAGCTTGCAGCATAGGTATGGTCAGCTTTGGGCTGTTAAGGGGAGTGGGAGGGTGCAAGTGAGGCTGCAAAATGTTGGTAGGTGTTCCGTCATTTCATACATTTGCCAGTTTTCTGGTGGGAGAGCTTGGTATCTGGAATTTGTATATATATAAAAAAAAAGTTCTGAGAGAGAGTTCTGGATGCAAGCTATGTGGTGGGAGCGCTGAAAGAAATATTTTAATGATGATCTTCCTCATCCCGTTATGCTACACGAGTGGGGGAAACTGATGGCTATGGTATACTTTTTTTGGCAAAGAAAGAGTTTCAAGTTAGTATCTTAGTTTAAAGACAGACGTACGATTGTAAAGGTTGCTGCCTTTTGGGGGCTGCAGTAAAGTGCGGTGTTTGTAGTGGTAGTGACTTCAGCTTTTGGTACTCAAACAGTTCGGAGAGGTGTAGTTGGACTGGCAGGGGCCTTTTTGCAGGCTTTTGGCTTGTTTGGCATTTTGGTTGTGCTCTGTGCATGTGCACTGGGGAACCAGCCAGCCGGAGGTTCATGCAGATGCAGTCCCTGGTTGTGGTAACTGTTCAGATTTTCTGGCTATTCTGTCAAATTTTAAGTTGTAAACCTTTAAAGTTGATCCCCTTTTTAATAGCTTGTCAGTGAATGAACGATGGTTTGCATGTCACGGTGGGGTAGGCCAAGACCTCAGTGCTTTTCCATCCTTTGGTTGAGGATTCCCTTTCCAGATTTAAAGATACCGAACCTTTTGTCCGAACTGCCATTTGTGGTGCTATTATTGAAAAAGAAAAACTACTAACTAAAATGTGTTTCATTTGAGAAGTACCATGGTTTCCTGGGCAACGCAATGCTAGCAGGTAGCGGCTGCTTTCAAAGTACTTGCAGATTGGCATTAACCATTAAGGGAGGGGGGTTTCCTTTGTGACCTACATTTGAGTTTGTGTTTCTATCTTTCGGAAACGCTTGCCATCAATAAGCCTGGTATTCTAGGCACTTTTAAGGGGTAGTAACAGGACTTTGGTTTGCAAGAGCAGATCTCTGAGGCTGCATTCAAAGATAGTTGTTGCTGAGCATGTAGATAAACAGGTATGTCAGCTAAAAGGGCATTTCTGCTGTATGTGTGATTATATTTCAGGGATCGAGGCTATCATGCCAGGTTTTAGATTGCGGACTGGGAGGGTAGCTGATGCTGATGTTTTATTGGTGCCACTTTCATTCAGGGGAGATAGAGTGCTGTGTTTTCCCACACAGGAGCTAGATATTATAATAGAGATTGGGAAGGTAGTTGACATTGGTGGAGATTGTATTTTCTGTTGGGAGGTTTGGTGCTTCATTTATGGATTAACTGGTAGTTGTTCTGTATGCAGGGAGGAATGCTCTGGTTGTGTGGTCCGCAGCTTCGGATATTTCCCTGTTGCTCTAGCTGGTTTTCACTGAAGGCTTACCTTAGAAGTTTTGTTCACTAGTCGTTTTATCTCCCTTGTTTGTTGTGGTCTTGGTGTGGTGGTCTTGAGGGTTCTTTGGGGTGCTATTGTAGCCTTGCAGTCCCTCTGTCACTGCTGGTGGCCCAGGTTCATTTCTGTTCTGCTATTGACTCTGTGGTGGTCTGCAGCTAGCATTTTTTCCCCTCTCTCATGGGTTGTGGAGCCTTTTGTGCTGAACAGGCATTTCTGAAGAAGGGGTTATAGCTATTAGCGCATATGCGCGAGAAGCCAGCCCAGTTTGTGAGGGGGAGGTGACAGTTAGGCACCTTTGGTTCAGGGAGGTGGCTTTCTTCAGTCAGACGTGAGGCGATGGTGTTACTTTTGTTGTGGGTTGCAGTCTTCAGAAATGGCTTCTTTGGTTTATTTAAAAGATAGTGTAGCATTGCATAACTTTCATGTAGGTAGGAAAAGATTCACGAAGTTTAAGGACCGGAGCTGAACAAAATGTGGCTGCTACAGACATGAGTTTAAAGGCTAAAACATTTAAAGAGAGATACATAAGGTTGTTTTGGGAATGCCAAACCTAATGTTTGCTTATAAAAAGAGAGAAAAAAATTTTGCTGAATTTGATTTTAAGAACAGAGTCAAGTTATTTGTATTGCCAGGGTGAACTAACCATTTTAATATGTAATGATTACATACAGGAACACTAAAGACAACCATCTAAAGTTAATTTTGTGTACTGAATAGAGTAAGAGCACTAGCAGGGGAGAAATTTAGGGGAGAAATTAAAACAGATTAGTAACACAATTTCTTATTTTTTTCTAAGAGGCTAACAACAACTTTATTTATTTTAAACAAACTATTTCTAAAGAATAAGAATTCATTTCAGAGGAGGCCAACTTATATAACCAACGTTGTCCAGAAATATTTGGTTTTGACAAAATCTCCCTCTCGTTTTCATGACAGAATGCATCCATTCTAGAATGTGATGACAGTGGGGGTTACTGGGATAGTCGGTTGGAAGTCATTGGGCGGTGGTGCAGTGCTGTTTCAGACATTTTGTCTTTCAGAGGATGCGAACCTGGGCAGGTCAGGTTGGGTTGGCTGAGTCATACCTCTGAACTGTACAGATTTTGCAGAATGCCCAGATTTTGCCTCGTATTTTAGTCCGTTTCTCATAAAAGGGGGGTTTTGTGGCAAATCATCGACAAATTATTGAGGGTTGAAGTCAGAGATTAATGATAGACATTTGAGTTTCAGACTTCAATGCAAACTCAGTTCTATTAATTTTTGGAAGTTGCAGAGCAATATTTAAGTGTCCCAATGTTTGACCTTTGTTCCCCCTTTGCTGATGGCTTTTGCAGATTTCTTGCTCTAACAAGACAAGTATGAAGTCATCCCTGTTTTGGGCCTTTGTTCCGGCTGATTAGACAGTGGAGCTGTGAACTATGAATCCTTCAGGTAACTCATGCCAATGCAAATGATTTCATCAGCATGACAGGTTAAGTCGTAGGGAGCTGTGTGGTGGTCATACCTCTCAACTGTTCAGGTTTTGCTCATATTTTGGTCTACTCCTCATAAAACTTGTGGTCTTCTCAAACCACAGGGAGGCGCTGATGAGTGTAGTCACTGCATAATGACATACCTGTAAATGTCAGATGTCAAATCTCTCTGAAAATATATGTTAACACAGATCATGTTACTCTAACAACTTAAGTTTATAAGAGCAATAAAATCTGTCCCTATTTTGGCAAATAAAATGTTTTTTTTTCCATGGGTGCATTTTGAGGGACATATTTTTATGGGTGGAGGTTGAGAGTATGTGAAGTGATTACATGTAACTTGTTCCTATATCTTTCTATGGAGGGCTTTGGGGGGCAGGTTGTCTTCAAATGTGTTTGTATTTCAGATGATTTACATTTTTCTCTTTCTTTGCAGATGGTGGTGTTATGTTGTGTGCTTTAGATGTTGGAGTGCTACGTAAGGCAGTCAATCATGATCGGCGCAAAGGTACTAACAACTGGTGTCTGAAGGAAGCGGTCTTCTTAGGTGATGAAAAGTTGCTATCAAGAGGTTTTCATTTGCTGCAGCTGCGGGGAATGTGGCCACAGGTTTCAATGTAATTTTACTTACTCATTTTGGTGAGTTTGCGTTGTGTATGGAAGGGACATTTGGTCATTGAGACTGCAGCAGCCTGAATTGGTTCATGGGTAATACATGGGGGGGGGTGGGTAAAGGACTTTGGTTTATTTATTGAATCAGTGAGTGTTGGAGTTAAAAGTAGGACTATCCGTTTCTTACAAGGAAGGTAGTGTCTGTGCATCTACAGTGGTGTGGGAAGGGGTAGACTAGTTACTTGTATGTTTCAGGGGCGACATAAGGATGAGTAGAGTTTGTGGGAGCATTGCAGGTGAGTGTTTGGGGCCAAATTAGCATTTGCTGTTGGATGCGGAGGTGACGCATTAATAGGGAAGGTTTGAAGGGGATTTAAAGCTAAGTGGTGGATTAAGGAGGGTGAGCTCTTGGTAGTTGTATTGGATTGTTCATGGGATTTGCATTGGTTTCAGGAGGGGTTAATAATCTATAGTTGTATTGGATTGTTCATGAGCTTTGCATTGCTATCAGGAGGGGTTAATAATTTTAGTTTATCAGTGGGCTGCCTCTGGCAATTCTCTGGAATAGTTGTTGTGGTAGGTGGATAGGATTGGTCATGGGGTTTTGGATTTCGTTTAAATACTTTATAGCAGGTGTTGGGTTTGGGCGGTATAATTTGGGGAGTTTGAATGAGGGGATAGAGGAACAACTGGGGATGTTGAGTATCTGGAGTTCTGCTCAGTTATGGGGTGGTCTGGGAATATCAAGTTCAATTTGTTTCACATGTAGCACGTAATGATCTATTTTTAGACGGACATGGATGGACATTCTAGGCTGAATTTACAGTTGCTCATTAAGTTGTGACTTGCACTCTGAACGGATGGGAGATGGTTCGGTATGTACGACTTAAGAGTCTGTAGGGTTTGATGGAAGACTTCAGGTATGTAGGTTGTGAGGGATAGATGGGGAAATTGGTTTAGTGTTTTGGGGGTGCATTTGGCAGGTGATTATTGGGGAATTAATTTGGTTAGGTTTTGGCAGATGAATGGGAAGTTGTGGAGAATTTTATTGTTTGACAAAGGAGGCATGTCGGGACCAGTTGAGGGGAGTTGGGCTGGTGGCTGTTTAGATGGAAGGAAGGGTAATTGGCAGGTTGTATATAAGGATTGCATATTAAGTGGGCATAGGAGGTGTAGTTGGAGTGGTTGAGGATTAGGATCCATTGCCTTTTGTTTAATTTGGTTATTACATTCATTGGGTGGTAAAATGGGGTTGCAATGTGGCATGATGGTATGCAATTGTGTTGAATATGCAAATGGTATGGCTCGTGTTGAGTTACTAGAATGCCATGATGGTTGATGAGCTGTTTTATTGCTTATAAGGGATAGTTAGTGTGATGGCAGGATTGATAGACAACAGAATTTTTATGATATTTCTTTTGGTTATCTTAAGCAGTGAAATAGGGCTGGGATGTGGCATCATGGTTTCTTCTTGCTTCTCTGTGGCTTCAGATGGTGTTGGGTTTAGTGTTGGTTGTCCAGTTGAAGGGTAATGATTGGGGAGTCATTAGAATTATTGGAGTCTATATTAGATCACCAACCGCTGAAAGAAGCAAATGGTGATTAATCGACCCTATGTAAGCAAAAGCTTACAATCTCGAACTGTCAGAACAGTGATTTTTTTCCTAGGGAAAAAAATCACTGTTCCAAAACACATACACACAACACAAGCACACCAAACAAACAGCAATCCACACACATACACCTAAAATCTTACAACTAACCCTACATTAAACTATACACACACCACTAACTATCCACTTACCTTAACCCAAACCCTAACCCTAAGGTCCATCACTATCACACACTCACTTCACCCGCTCCCTAACCCTAACTTACCTAACCCGTCCTAACCCTCGCGTCCACACAATCGCACACATACCTAACCCGTGCCCTAACCCTAACTCACCTAACCTGCCCTAACTCTCACATCCACACAATCGCACACTTACCTGATCCCGACCCGTAACTTTCCACCACAGCACAGAAAATACCAAAGCAACAGAAATGGACAACCAAATTCTTTCCCTAGGAAAGAATTTGTGTTTCTGTTGCTTCGATATTTTAAGCTTTCACTCCGTAGGGTTCGATATTAGAACATTCAAAGTTTTTAAACCTCGATGTTCTAATATAGACCCGAATTATTGCTATGGAATTAAGGAGAGCTCATTTGGTTATTACTGGATTGGGTGGTAAAAGGGGTCGCAATTTTTATTTATTTATTTATTTACATTTGTTTACTGGGAAATTCCGACTGGACGCAGGTCCTTTTTCAGCGGATGCCCGGAGAGAAAAGCTCCACATCATGTACATGATAACTAGAGATATAAAGTTGCAGGAATAGTAAACAACATTACAGGTTGTTGGCTTTAATACAATAACAAGATATTGATTATTAACAGTATATACAGTAAATGTTGCAATGTGGCATGATGGCATGTAGTTGGCTCTGTGTGGTTTTTATAATGCCCTTGAAGTCATTGCAGAACTGCCATTGGTCATGAGGTAAGGATTATTTAGCTCATGCACAGTGGATATGCTAGGTTATCTCAGCATAGGAGAAGGGTCAGTGTTTTTGTTTTCAACTGTTTAGGTAACTGGCTATTTTGTTATGTGTTGGGTTTTAGGAGATGATTACTCTGTTCCGGCTTGGTTGAATGATGTTTGGCCGGATGCTTTAATGGTGGTTCGATTGCTGGACGTTTGTTGAAGAGAGGGGGAACAGCCTGGTCAGGCTGGTGGGCGGAGAAGAGTGGCAGGCTTGCCCTCTTCTTTTTCCCCTCTGTTGTTGGATGTTCAATTCAATAAGTTGGGAAAGGAAAGTGAGCAGTTATGCTGCTTGATAAGTACATAAGAAAGTGGAGGAAGCTGCTTATTTGGTTGAAGGTATAATGCAATAAAAGGTAACAGAAGTGAGCAGGTATGCTGCTTCATAATTAAGTGAGTGAAATTATGGATGCTGCTTACTGATCAGAATGAGCAGGTTTACGCTGTCCTGTCCTATGATAATGTTACATGGATGGTATTTCACCTGTATCATGTTTTGGTTGAAATTAATGAATATTGGTTAAAAAGTATGTTTATGGAAATTCAATAAAGGTGGTCAAAAGTCACTCAGTGTGATGTATTTCTTGAAGGTGGCCAGGACAAATAGGACATGGCATACTTGAATGTGTATTACATCTATGTAATGAGGGACACAATAAAGACAGACACTGTTTAAAGAATGCCATTCAGGCGAAGTCTGATATGCTGGTAACTTTTATTTTTGTGCACAGTTTTTCATACCTAAGATTGGACGGAAAGATGCAAAGCATTATTTAACTTAACAAATATACTGATTTTATTAGTAGGGACTGTATTCTTAGGTTTTGGGGTACTCCTTTACCCGATAAAGTAAATTTAGGAAATTAATTAGAATAATGAGACTATCTTTAAGTTAATTTTGTGTCATGAACAAAAACAGCTTACTAGACATTGGAGAATCAATATTGTGAGCACTGAAACTATGAACAATTAATTGGGATTCACCTTAAATAGCACTGACGTACACTGTTCACTGTTACACATTAAAATGTTTTTTGCAGAGAGCAAGCTCCCTGTAGCATTACCCCCACCCCCATATACACTAACCGTAAGAATGCTGTACTTTGCAGAAGAGGCAAGTCTCCAAGATACAATATTTCAGATTTAGTGTATATTTCTCCCTAACTACACTTGACTTTTTCCATGAACCACACCTATCATCACTGAGCTTAACAATAGGGTTCCATGACAAATATATCACAGATTATTTTACAATGCTCCATAAAACATGCATTAGCCTTTTGTCCTACAGGCAGCATTTGTTGGTAAAATAAGGCAGTAAATCAGAACATGCATGCTGATCTATAAGTATAATAAGTTACAATATGGAGATCAGTGCAAACTTTTCTAAACTGTAAAAGCTATCTATTACCCTATTTCCTATTTATACAAGGGTTAATGTTCCATTTAATCAATACTCAAAGATGAATTATTAGTTTTACTGCAAAGAATAAGACTTTCTGTCATGTTATTCTCTGTGGTTGAACAGCAACAATACTAACATGTCTACTTCCTTGGGTATATTTTATTTATTATTTCCCAAGCTTGAGGAGGTCATTGTTTTGGATGATATCTTTCCCAGTCTGACCATTCACAATACAAAGGAAGTAGCAAGCTTTTACAACAGCAATATCCTCTGTCATATTACCAAGCAACTTGTTGTATTCTTGCAGCAGCTGCAGTCATTTTATTTTATTTTAGAGAATGGGTGAACTGTACATCAGCACCCTCATTACAGAATGAATATTCTCCAGCAGGGTATTAATGCACAACTAATGCACATTGAAAAATGAGTCCATTGCTTCACGGTAGCATATCAAGCTGCTGTGCAGCTCAAACAGAAGAAAACGAATGGCCGCCATTATTTTATGCTCGCTAAGCAGCGTTTTTGCTGTTTAGTGAGTGTAAAACTTAAAAAAAAAAAGTTAAAAGTGTGTGTGTTTATGTCTGTGTGTAAGTGTACGTGTGGATGTGAGTGAAAGCGAGATTGATTAAGCCGTTATTTTACACTCGCTAAGCAGTGCTTTTGCTGTTTAGTGAGTGTAAAATAATAAAGACAAAAAATTAAAATAAAAAAAAAATGTGTGCATGTGTTTATGTCTGTGTGTGAAAGTGTATGCACGTATGAGTGAAACATCAATCGAGCCATTATCTTACACTCGCTAAGCAGAACTTTTGCTGTCTGTTGTTGTCTTTCGGCTTTTCTTGGTTAGGGGTTGCCACAGCGGAACTCCGGTCCGCTAATGATTGGCAGTAGATTTTCACGAACGCCGAGGAGCCAGCTCAACGTTCAACCTTCAATGAAGGCATGCCCATTTACGCATGTCTTTCGAACGCCTACCCAACCGCAGGGAGGACATGCAGACTCCGCACAAAAGGCACTCCAGCCGAGAATCGAATGGGAGAACCTCTTGCTGTGAGGCAACAACGCTACCGCTGCACCACCGCGGAAGTCAAGTGAGTTTAATATAAATAAAACCGAAAACAGTATTTGTTTATGTTTCTATCAGTTTGTGTGTGTGTGTGTGTGTGTGTGTGTGTGTGTGTGTGTGTGTGTGTGTGTGTGTGTGTGTGTGTGTGTGTGTGTATGTGTGTGTGTGTGTGGGTGGGTTTGAGAGTGAGTAAAGACTGACAGTGATCCCTGGCAGCAGCAACAGTTTTCATACCTCTCAGCAATACCTCTCAACCTCTCAGCACAAGAAATCTAGAAAGAGCCACAAATAACGAGGGATAAACAACTAAAAATAAGGACAGATTTTAAATATTGCTCTTATAAACTTAAAAGTTGCTAGAACAACAGGGTTTCCATTAGCATGTATTATCTGAAGAATATGAAGTCGAAACTCAAATGTCTGCCATTATTTAATGACTTCTACCCCCAGTGGTTTGCCGGAAAACTACACATTTTATGAGGATGGGACCAAACATACAAGCCAAAAATCTAGACATTCTGCAAAAATCTGGACAGTGGAAAGGTATGCTCTGTTGACTCTTAGTTCAAAATATCTGGATAAACCTATAATGAATGGGAGACCAAGGCTCAAAATAGGAGCATATTTTACTTGATTATTATGATTTGTATTAGCATACATTTTCTGAAACAAGGGGTGTGCATGAGAGACTGAGTGAGAGCTGCAGTAAAGACCTTTTAGCTGCAGAAATCTGGATAAAGCCTAAAATAAAGAGGGAACAAAGACTAAAAAAATAGGAACAGATTTTAATTGCTGCTCATATAAAATTACAAATTTGCTTAATTAAAAGGTTTTGTGTTAGCATGAATTTTCTGAAGAAAATAATAGTATGAAACTCAAATGTATATGTATGCCATTATTTAGTAACTTCAGTTTCTAATGTCTGGCAACAAACCAAACGTTTTAGGAATAAGGGACCAAAAAATAAAATAAATGCCTGGATATTTTTTAAGAGTTACACTTTGGATGTAAAATGCTTCCTTCAACACAATTTGCATATACAGAAGCAAGTTTGAAACGTTAGGTGGGGGAACTATTTTACATCAAAAATATATTTAAAAAAAATAATATAGTAATCAAACAAATAGATCAGTAAAACACAACAATTTTATAGAGAGCCCATTCTCTAACCACAATAATGCTATCCAGGGAGTGTTAATGTGTAATGAATGCCCTTCCAGGGGTGTAGAGGCCCTTCACCTGTGATGTTGGGCCTCATGACACCTCTGGGCAGTTGTTAATTGTACATTATACAAACCCCCCCCCCCATTAATATTCAAAAACGTGCACGCTGATTGGCAGCGTGCACGTTGTAAATCTGAGTTATAGTAATGGAAAAAGGTCCAGTCACCCGGACTTTTTCCATTACTATAACTCTTTTTTCTACAGCAACGGAGAGCGCAAGATCTCCATTGCTTCACACTGTCTCGCTATGTTAAAGGAGTTTAACATAGCGAGACAGCTTTAAAAAAAGCAACAGAGATTCTCCGTTGCTTTTTTAAAGCTGTCTCGCTATGTTCAACTCCTTTAACATAGGGAGACAGTTTGTAAAAAGCAACGGAGATCTTGCTTTCTCCGTTGCTTTTTTCAAAACTGTCTCGCTATGTTAAATGGGTTTAACATAGCGAGACAGCTTTAAAAAAAGCAACGAAGATTCTCTGTTGCTTTTTTTAAAGCTGTCTCGCTATGTTAAACCCATTTAACATAGCAAAAAAGTATGTAAAAAGCAACAGAGATCTTGCTTTCTCCGTTGCTTTTGCCCACAGCTCTGATGTACTGCGTGGGCATATGCATGCGCAGTACATCAGAACTGCCACAGAATACCAGACAGCTGCGGAAGGGCAGCAAGGAGGCATTATACAATGCCATTATTTAATAAAAGTAATTATTTTTTTTCTTAAATAATGTCATTGTATAATAGCAATAACCCACTTCTGGGTGTGGGTAATGCTGGATTTACCCACGGTTGGCTTTGTTTGGCCACTCGGGCTTCGCCCTCATGACCAAACCACACCAACCGTGGGTAAATCCAGCATTACCCACACCCAGGCGTGGGCTATTGCTATATTAACACACACACCCTGTTGGGCATTATTCCTTGCTTATTTTATTGTTTTCAGTTTAGATGGTGGTAACATTATTAGAGTATAGCATAGTCACACATCTTTGAACTCCACATTATTTTTTACATGCATAGTTACAATAGTATAAACCCCTCTACCATTTACTTGATTAAAACATTAACAACTACATTAATAATTTTCATAAGATATTGATCAGATTTTAGGCCCAGTAAGGAGACACACTGCATACCTGAATTTACTAGACAATAATATCCTGACAAGATTGTCTACAAGAAACATATTCAAATGAACTGAAACATGAAAATGTTTTTGTTTGTAAAGCAAACTCTACATCAAATTGTACAGAAAAATGATAACGTATAGCCAAAGCAGTACCTAAAGTGGCAAGCATGGTAATCCACATATTTGTCTTTATGATACAGGAGAGTTAATCATTATTAAGAACAAATATTATCCTTTAAAAGTACAACAGACTCCACATCTCTTTCTTCTGGACTGATTTGCACTTTAGGCCAAAAAATGTATAATATGTATGATTGTTTTTTTTAAGAAAGTACGTTGAATGTCTTTTAAGAAATTATTTTCTTTTTTTATTTCCTGGCATTGTAGTACAATGATAGCAATAATAATAATAATAATAATAATAATAATATTAATAATAATATCTATACATCGTCAGCATCATCAACCCCCTTTTTACATGCTCTACATGGGGTTGGGGTGTTCCATCAGCTGTTGCCATCTCTGTCAATTTAGTGCCACTCACCTACCTTCTTCAGCAGTCATGCCTGACTGTTGCAAGTCTTCACTCATACAATCCATTCATCCAGTCTTTGCTGGATGCCCTAATTTCCTCTTGCCTTCTTCCTTTCTGTCCCAAATTTTATTCCTAAGATTGTCTACTGCTTTCCAGGACATGTTCCTGAGCCACCATAATCTGTTCTTTGACCTCACAGTTGGAGCTACTTGTGCTTCTGCTCTGATGTCCTTATTTCTTCATCTGCCCCGCAGTGTGCATCCTACTGCCTGTTTCATGCAATTCATCTCCATTACCTCTAGCTTCTTCAACTGCTCTGTCTTCACTGCCCAGTTTCTGTACCATACAATATTACTGGTCACACCATTGTTTTGTGCACCCTACTTTTCAGCTTCTTTAGAATTCTTCTTTCACACATTACCCATGACACTCTGTGCCAGCTGGCTGCAGCCCTGCCCTGATTCAGACAGTGACCTCCTCATTCAGACTTCCCTTTTCCTCAACAACCTGTCCCAGATACTTAAAGTTGTTAACATGTTCTACTATTTTCCCTTCTATCTTAATTTTTGGAGTCTTCTAATTTTCCTCATTTGCTGCCATTACAACTATTTTATCTATATTCAGTTTCATCCCATGTGCCTTCAGTTTTGAATTCAAATTCCCTATCATTTTCTAAAATTCTTCTGCAGAGTCTACCTGTAATGCTTACATGACATTGCCAGACTGCATACACCTTAATCGATCTGTATACAAATCAAGCCATTTGTACTAAATGTTGGTTTCATCCAAAAAAAAAAAGCAACTTACTAAGCCGGTTCCATAGTATAAAGCCCCGACTATGACCCAGATGACAGAATTTCATTTCAGTTAGTGGCCTGCTATGCCCTACTGTCTACTGGCTGTGGACAGTGAGAAAAAGAGAAATCACTAGGCTAAGCTTGCACACCTCTGTCTCAGGGGGCAGGGAAGTGCATGTCTGGGGTGCCAACTCCATTCTAAATTCCAAGCCGAGACCACAATTTTTTTTTTTTTTTTTTTTTATTTTAACATTTATTGACCGGGAAAGTCCGACTAGGTTCCACAGATCCTGTTTTCACCATCAATGGAGTCATTTGCTTTCAGGAGATTAGGGCTGACTAAGTCACCTCCAGTCATAAAGAAGGGAAACAGTTTCTGATGCCCATTGTATGTCACCCTTTGGGCCACAACTGCGCCTGCACAGGGGAGAAAGCAGCAAGGCTAAGTAGGAAACCTATGATTCTCCACAGATGATAGAGGTGCTGTTTCCATTGCTTTCCCAGCCCTGCCCCTTAAGGGACAAATGGGACATAAGGTTCTCACCTCTGGAGTATGAACAGGGCAAAGGCTCAAGATGGAATGAGGATTGATGTCACAGAGATCAGGAATATTAAGTAGAAAATACCTTTGTTAACTGAAGGTAGTTTTTGGGATGCAGCAGGCTGATATCCTCATATAGGGTTGAGACAAATAGAATATAGTATTCCCAAAGGTTGACCTTTTTCTTTTCTTTTGCTTTACATGTTTACATTTCTCACCTCTTCCCCCAACTCATGAAAAAAAGTGTGTTAAAAGGAAAGATTAAACATACATCATTCATTTTAGACTACACTCAGTCATGATCCAGGTAAGAGGTGCTGCCCAGCAGAATTATGAAATACATTAAAAAGCAGTTGTATATTGTGTTGGTGATAAAATGAACCTTTCAAAAACAGAGTGTCAAAAATGCTGAAAATGTAAGCACATTGTCAAAGAGACAGTGTAAAATCTGTAGACTTTAAGTAACTAGACATCAAAATTCCACCACACAAGATTATTTATTTTTGCTTCCAAAAAAGGGAGTTGTAAAATTTTTGTTCTCTTTCTTGTTATTGGTAACACTAGTATTTTGGTCAAGTAGTGTGGTTTTCTGTGTACTAGACAGCTTCAAAAATCATGTGTGATAAGAGGGTTTCAGAAAATGGTGTGAAGGTATAAATCAAGCCTGAAAGTAATGACATCATGTGCAGGGGTAAACCAGGCCTGAAAATAGAAACATTCATATAGGGACAGGTGAAAGGCCTGCTATTCACACAGAGTTCCTGTCATATGATTGGGATTCTTCTTGTAATACCTGCAATAAAGACCATTAAACTGCAAGAGATGTAAACAGTAAAAAAAAAAAAAAAAAGCCTGCGAGTGCCCCCTATCCCTAGAAATGCATACTTTTGATAATATGACAACTGGGGAGTTCAATTACCTCAA
The DNA here is from genome assembly GCF_019279795.1 of Protopterus annectens. Lineage (NCBI taxonomy): Eukaryota > Metazoa > Chordata > Ceratodontiformes > Protopteridae > Protopterus > Protopterus annectens. The sequence continues at coordinate 1,323,896,303 of NC_056728.1, forward strand.
AGCAAAGTCCTTTTTTCTAGCATCTGGCAGATGCTCATTCCATCAGTATCAGTTCTGGTAATGAAATAAAATCACCTTGTCATGTAACTTAAACAACTTTCCAGCTGTGGTCACTGGCAAGTGCTCCATCTCTACAGAGTCCATATCCAGAAATAAAGAAAACCATTACTGTTATTTTCCCCTAACATACATAAGACCAATCACAACCAAAGTGTCACATAGCTCACAACACCAGTGTGCCACCCAACAACAGCCCCTAAGGCACGAAAATGTACCCAACACTTTAGTCATAGGTGACTCTATAGTCAGGCACACTGATGTCCCACTCACCAGGCTGAACAAGGTGAAAATTACAGTCAGCTGCCTGTTGGGTGCCAGGATCCGCCACATAACACATGCACTCAAGTCACTCCACAACAAGTACAAACACGACTCTGTCATTGTCCATGCTGGAGTGAATGACTTGAGACTTACCTCCCTGGACTACATGAAAAGAGACATGGAAGAGCTCTTGGATCATGTGGCCCAGGCAGGTATATCCCTAGCCCTGAGTACATCCTGCCTTTGCCCAGAATAGCACATCATAAGAACAAAATGATTGACTTAAACAATTGGCTAAGCTTCTGGTGTCATTCATAGGGGATCCAGTATCTGTCTGCCTGGGATGACATGATCGACAGACCACAATTCTTTGCCAGAGGTGGTCTGCACCTGTCGCCCCTGGGATTCAGGTTACTGGCTAAGGCTCTTGCCACCCCTATAGTGCCTTTTTTAGGCAATGTTAAAAGGACAAAACCACCACCGTAACAGGTACAAGCATGCAAAATCTGAAGATAATGTTACTCAATGCTAGAAGTCCAAACCTCAAAATGCACTCTCTTGAGGCACTCCTAAAAATGGAGAACATCGATATCTGTGCAATAACTGAGACCTGGTTCAAGGCTCCAGAGAGCACCCCTGCAATACCAGGCTACAACTCTTACCACACTTTTTGGCCACAAAAAGGACCAAAACACTAAAGGTGGAGGAGTGTCCATTTTCACCAAAGATATTCACACCACCAGGCTAGTTGCCCAACACAATGCGTCTGAAATTCTCCAGGTGCAACTAACTCTAGGTAAGGCTGCAATCCAAATTGTAGCTTCCTACAGATCCCCCACCATGTCCCAAGATTCTCACTACACCTTTCTAAACATACTGGAAAATATTAAGATACAACCAAACACCCTAATACTGGTTGATTTCAACTGCCCTGCCATTAACTGGGAAAACTACTCGTGTACCAACATCTTTGCCCAAAGGTTCTTGGAATTCATAAATTCCAATGCCCTGGATCAACTAATCCATAGTCCCACCAAGGGCTCCAATATCCTAGACTTGGTCATTACTAACATGAGAAATCGATGCTCCACACCTATGGTCACCCTGTTAGTAAGGTCTGACCATAAGCTAATCACCCTTTACATCTACATCCCTCCCCCACCCCCCAGTAAGGAAACCTCCATAAAAAACGTCTCCAAAGCCAACTTCATATTGCTCAAGTCAGAAGTGACAAACATCATGACACCCATGCAGATGGGAACTGAAAGTTTGACTGCTGAATACTACACTAAGGCAGTGTATGAGCACATCCACTCGTGCATGAATCGTGCCATCCCAAACAGAACCAAGACACTATCCTCCAAAAAAAGGAAGCCAATCTGGTGGTCCCCTGCCATAAACAAACTTTACAACTTAAGGAAGAAATTGTTGCAGAAAAGAGGAAAATTCCAGGATGCAAAAAACTTCCTTACCAGCCTCAGTAAGAAGTTGAGATCCCACATAAAATCCTCCAAAGCTAGTTACGAAAATAAAATTGCCAAAGATTCCAAAGACAACCACAAGGCATTCTATAGCTATTTCAAGAATCTAAATGGCAATGCTCAGATCTGCTCTGAGCTACAACAGAATGGCATTATATATACTGATCCCAAGGATATTGCCAATATCCTGGCAGATTGATTCAGTGTCAACTTCACTCCCCTCCCACCTCCTAAAGGGCCCATCTCAATACCGAAAGATTGCCAAATTCCAGTAATAACGGCCACACAGGTAAAAACTGCACTCTCCAAAGCTAAGAATACAGCATCCATGGGACCAGACAACATCCTGAGCTGTAGACTACATGAACTACAAAATGAACTGGCACCTCACCTAAGTGTCATGTTTAATCATAGCCTCACCTCAGGCTTCGTGCCCACTGAGTGGTGCACAGCTATAGTTATCCCACTCCACAAGGGGGATCCACCTTGGATCCTGGGAACTACCGCCCCATCAGTCTGACGAGCCTGATCTGCAAGGCCATGGAATGTATTATCATGGAACTTATAATCAAAGACATTGGCAACCTTCAAACACTGGACTCCACCCAGTTTGGGTTCGTGGAGGGACAATCTTGTCTCCTGAACCTGATTGCCTTCTTTGAATCAGTCTCCAGAGTTGTGGAAGAGGGTTAGGCAGTCCACACAGCCTATCTGGACCTGGCCAATGCCTTCAACACCATCCCCCACTCTGGAATCATAGATAAACTTACTAAGCTGGACATTAATCCCTACGTCACTTGATGGATTGCCAACTGGCTTACTGACAGAACCCACATTGTAAAAGTAGCTCCAGACAAGTGACAAGTGGAGTACCTCAGGGTTCAGTCCTGGGACCGCTTTTGTTTGGCATTTACTTCTCTGAAATACAGTCCAACACTAAGGGACTCTGGATAACAAAGTTCGCAGATGACTGCAAACTGGGAGCCATTACTGAATCCCCAAATGATGTGGATATTCTACAAAAGGGCCTTACAGTAACAGATGCTTGGTGCCAGAGCCATGGGCTCAAGCTCAATGCCAAGAAATGTATAGTTATCCCCTCTGGGGAAAAAATATTTACCCATGAATCACCACATAGGTGGTAGTATACTAAATACCGAAAGTGTGATAAGAGACTTAGGGACACAGGTGGACAGTGGTCTAAGCTTCGATAACCACATTGCCGCCACAGTCAGGAAATCCTTCTATGTGGCACATGTCATCACTAAGGGCTTCTCATCCAGAAAAAAGGAGGTCATTGTCCCACTGTACTCATCCCTCATTAGACCCGTTATAGATTACAATACCCCATTCGTTATGTACCTCTAAAGTCATCTGCAACAACTGGAAAGGTTGCAGAAATACCTCACTAAAAGAATCACAGGCCTAAAGCAGATTCCCTGTGCTGACCGTCTAAAAAACTCCAGCTATACTCTGTCGCATATCGTCTACTCAGAGGCAATCTCTACTTAACATGCAAGACCATGTCAAACCCAGAGCTGTTGGACATGCTACACTTAAAGAAATCCCAGTCCCTCAGTGCCACACGTTCCAGAAATCTAAACCTTGTCATCACAATGAACAAAACATGCTGGAGAGATAGGTTCCTGACCCAGAGACTCGCCAGACTCTGGAATAGACTGCCCATACATATCAAGCAGAGCATCTCTTTGGTCCTCTTCAAAAGGAACCTTGATGATTGGATGGGATGATAGGAAATTCACCCCGGAGATCACGTCAGTCGCCCTGCAAAATAGGGGTCCAGGGAAGTAAATATTGTGGGAAGAAATAGCAAGGGAATTGCAATGGTTAGGCTTGTATAGGCGCCAAGAGCCAGCACCGATAGTTCCAACTGCCAATTTTTATTGTGAATAAACTAGTGCAGCATAAGCACTATAATAACAACACAATCCTCATACTAGTTTCGGAAAAGTCCTTCTTCAGTGAGGAAAAAACAAAAACTACTCACTGATAGGCATGGATGCTTATAAATGGTACGGGACCAATAAAAAACAAAAGCACATCATTTATGTGCATACATAATGAGTAGCTAGTGGTTTTAAAACTCAATGAATCTAAACAGAGTCTCATGCTAATGAAACAATATAAATAATACATCAAAATATGGCGACAGATATATAGGCTATTTGTGATTTGTTTAACAGACTGTGAACCACCATATAACATGCTTTATGCACATATATAATACATAACCCTGAAACACAGAAAACAGAATGTACTGTCCCTGGCATGTTGAGGAAAAACTATCTAGCATAAAATGTATGTGATATGTTAAAAAAAATATATATATTGAAAAAAATATATATATGTTAGTTTGAACGAGAAATTAATGGTTAACAAATTTATAATTGTATGGATACCATGATCATAAGGGAAATGGCACAACTAACAGTATATCAATGCCATGAACCTATATAAGGCTCATGATAGATAAAAATCAAAAAAATGTTTTACCCATAGAGAGTCACAGATTCTTGTTATCATCCTATGATCTGTGATGACCTGACTAAATATGAAATGCAAAAGTAAGGCAGGTTATAGATGTATTATACATCACATAATATGGAGCCTGAAATAATTCTGAAACTTGACCCATACTCTATAAAAATACCTCTAGCTGAGCAGTATAATAAAAAATGAGATAGCGTTACATATTGGCAATAATGTAAACATCAGACATAATAAACTGAAGAAGGTAATGTGCAACATGACAACATTTTCTGATATAGTATAATATACTGATACAAGAATATATGCCCATAAAGAGTAACAGGTTCTTGTCATCATCAAGTAATGTGTGATGTCCTGGCTAAATATTAAATGCATAAGTGAGGCAAGTTATAGATATCATATACATCACATAGTATCAGAGCCTAAAATAATTCTTTAAATAAACCGTGCTCTGTAGAAATACCTATAGCTGAACAGTGTGGTATAAGGGATGATATACGATTGCATGTTAGCAATCATGTACGCACCAAACATAATAAACAGAGGGGGGTGATTAGCAACATAACTCCGTTATTAGGTATAGTATAATTTACTAATACAAACAGTCTCTGAGTATTGATGCTAAATGGCCAACTATGAAACATAAAAATGATACATACTAATCGTATCATATAATTCACATAGATATAAGGCCAAAATTAAGTCTTAAATTGACCCATCCCATAGAACTGGACAAACTGGTATACAAAACAACACGAAGTCCTTAACAAGGAATAGTTTGGACATTCATATTGGATGTGGACAGGAGTAGTATGTAAAATAGCTCCAATTGCTACTCAGATATGGTATACCACTACAAAAGGTAACCTGGTATCTATATAAAGTGGTTGTCTTATAATAATAAGGAAAACCATCAAATGGGTATATACATGTGATAACAATGATGATGCCCAATAATAGATAAGCAGTCAAACAGGTTGGTATATTAGCAACATAGAAAAAAATGTACATTCCTTTAACCCAGATGTTCATTAAGACCAGGGGGAAATAGTGCTCCTAAATGAATAGTCCAATATTTCTCTTTGTGACTGAGTATACTTTGCCAGCCTGATTGGTTGTATCTGTTACCCATAACTTTGTCAATAATCATAAACATAAAATTGGACGTTTTATGTTTGATTGAATGTTGATATAAAGCATTAGTGGGATTTTTTATTTCGTATTTCACTCCTGTGTTCACATATCCTGGTTCTAAGCGGGCGTGAGGTTTTGCCCACATAAAAAGCGTTGCATTGACATGTTGCTAGATAAATGACCCAACTGGATGAACAGTTTCCAAATATACGTACATCATAAACTTTACTTGTGTTAGCACTGGTGAATTGTTTAAGCTTATTCACCTGGCTGCACGAGCTACAATGGCCACAAGGGAAAGTGCCTAACAATTCGTCCCCAGTAATAGTAAGTTGTTTGTAATGGGCACCACCACTCTCCTGATGTTTGAAATGAGAGAACAGTGTGCCCAAGGTTTTGCCTCTCCTGTATGTGATGGAACACTTATTGCCCAAAATCTGTCGTAAATGGTCATTAGCTAACAGGATATTCCAGTTCTGGTTCAAGATTTCCCTAACTATCTGATGGTTCCTGCCATAAGTGGTGATAAATCTTATTGTGTCATCTTTAATGCAATCCTCTCTGTTCTTATATTGTAATAGAGAGTCTCTATTCTGTCTATCAGTCCAGATCCTGGCAGATTCAATATCAAAATTAGAATATCCCCTGTGTAAAAACCTGTGTCTCAAATCATGTTTAGCTGTGTCATAATCACTTATAGAGGAATTGATACGTTTCATTCTTAAAAACTGAGATTTGGGGATGTTGCGGATGGTGTGACATGGGTGCATGCTAGATGCATGGAGTAATGAATTAAATTGAGGATATTTTCGATGTGTTTTGGTGTTAAGAGTATGGTCACTGTTGCGATAAATCGTAACATCCAAAAAATCAATCTGATTCTTATCAGATGTGATTGAAAATTCAATACCCCATATATTGTTGTTTAAATATTCCACAAATTCTGAAAGATATTCAGTATCCGCACGCCACACCATCCAGCAATCATCCAGGTATCTCCTCCAAATGTCCATCTCAACAAGGTAAATGTTATGTAAGGGATTATAAATCACATATTCTTCTAAATATGCCATAAAGAGATCGGCATATATGGGTGCAAAAGATGCACCCATAGCTGTGCCTCTCAATTGCCAATAACATTCACCCTGGAAATAAAAAACTTTTTTATTGAGGACATGTTCACACATGCATATAAGCAATGTGTTAAACCCAGGCGGATATATTTCAGATTTAGTCAGCCAGAATTCCAAAGCCTGTAGACCTCCCCAATGAGGTATGCTAGTATAGAGAGATTTCACATCCAAAGTGCACATGATCCAATTTGGATCTAGCTGAGTATCTTGAATGATGTTCAAAAACTGCGTAGTGTCCTGAATTCTAGCTCTGACGTGTATCAATAAAGGTTTTAAATACTGAGTGAGAAACTCAGACAATGGTTCAGTCAATGAGCCATGACCAGAAACAATTGGTCTACCCGGGGGACGAATGATAGATTTGTGAATTTTAGGTAGCAGATATAAAATCTGCTTGGAAGGGTCCTTAACCTGAAGATGTTGAAGAGTCTTCGGACTGATGATGCCCTCATCCACAGCCAAATTGAGAAAGATATCAATCTCTTCCTTAAATTTTTTGGTTGGATCCACACCCATGTGCTGATAACATTTGGTATCCGAAAGTTGTCGGAGACCTTCCTGAATATAGTCATGCATGTTTTGAATGACTACAGCTCCTCCCTTATCAGCTGTTAGAATAGCAATTGTATGGTTATTTCTAAGCTCCGAAAGTGCCTGTTTTTCTTCTGATGTCATATTATCTGGGGCAATATTGCATTCTAAGTGTGGAAAATGTAGATCTTTGAGTACTGCTTGTTGGAAAATGCCAACATTTTTATTCATGGGTGGCTGAAATGTAGATTTTTTAAAAGTAAACTCAGAAGATCTTTGAGATGTAATAGTGTCCTGTTCAGAAAAAAATATCTTAAGGTTAAGTTTTCTGCAATATTCCATAACATCCAAAGAGGTAAGATAATGATCTGAAAAGAAACTTGGAACAAAACCCAAACCTTTATTTAGAATATTATGTTGTGCATCAGTGAGTACAACATCTGACAAATTTAAAACATTTTCAAATGATGTATTTATTGTCTCAATAGGGCTTGAATCAAACCTGGCATGGATTCTGTTCTTAGTTCTATGGGTGTGTTTCCTCCCCCCTCTGGATTTCCTACCCTGTCTAAAGGGAGGTGCTGATTGCTGCTCTTCTTTTTTAAAGGAGAATTAGTAGACATACCTCCCTCACTATCTGTATATGATGACTCCTCTCCCTTTCAAACACAGAGAACTGTCAGGTTTCAGGACACACGGCCGGGAATGACTGGGGGCAGGTCCAGGAAGAGACCCAGATCCATATTGAAACGTAGAGACCAAACTTTCACGAGCACATCAGGAGAGGAGTCATCATATACAGATAGTGAGGGAGGTATGTCTACTAATTCTCCTTTAAAAAAGAAGAGCAGCAATCAGCACCTCCCTTTAGACAGGGTAGGAAATCCAGAGGGGGGAGGAAACACACCCATAGAACTAAGAACAGAATCCATGCCAGGTTTGATTCAAGCCCTATTGAGACAATAAATACATCATTTGAAAATGTTTTAAATTTGTCAGATGTTGTACTCACTGATGCACAACATAATATTCTAAATAAAGGTTTGGGTTTTGTTCCAAGTTTCTTTTCAGATCATTATCTTACCTCTTTGGATGTTATGGAATATTGCAGAAAACTTAACCTTAAGATATTTTTTTCTGAACAGGACACTATTACATCTCAAAGATCTTCTGAGTTTACTTTTAAAAAATCTACATTTCAGCCACCCATGAATAAAAATGTTGGCATTTTCCAACAAGCAGTACTCAAAGATCTACATTTTCCACACTTAGAATGCAATATTGCCCCAGATAATATGACATCAGAAGAAAAACAGGCACTTTCAGAGCTTAGAAATAACCATACAATTGCTATTCTAACAGCTGATAAGGGAGGAGCTGTAGTCATTCAAAACATGCATGACTATATTCAGGAAGGTCTCCGACAACTTTCAGATACCAAATGTTATCAGCACATGGGTGTGGATCCAACCAAAAAATTTAAGGAAGAGATTGATATCTTTCTCAATTTGGCTGTGGATGAGGGCATCATCAGTCTGAAGACTCTTCAACATCTTCAGGTTAAGGACCCTTCCAAGCAGATTTTATATCTGCTACCTAAAATTCACAAATCTATCATTCGTCCCCCGGGTAGACCAATTGTTTCTGGTCATGGCTCATTGACTGAACCATTGTCTGAGTTTCTCACTCAGTATTTAAAACCTTTATTGATACACGTCAGAGCTAGAATTCAGGACACTACGCAGTTTTTGAACATCATTCAAGATACTCAGCTGGATCCAAATTGGATCATGTGCACTTTGGATGTGAAATCTCTCTATACTAGCATACCTCATTGGGGAGGTCTACAGGCTTTGGAATTCTGGCTGACTAAATCTGAAATATATCCACCTGGGTTTAACACATTGCTTATATGCATGTGTGAACATGTCCTCAATAAAAATGTTTTTTATTTCCAGGGTGAATGTTATTGGCAATTGAGAGGCACAGCTATGGGTGCATCTTTTGCACCCATATATGCCGATCTCTTTATGGCATATTTAGAAGAATATGTGATTTATAATCCCTTACATAACATTTACCTTGTTGAGATGGACATTTGGAGGAGATACCTGGATGATTGCTGGATGGTGTGGCGTGCGGATACTGAATATCTTTCAGAATTTGTGGAATATTTAAACAACAATATATGGGGTATTGAATTTTCAATCACATCTGATAAGAATCAGATTGATTTTTTGGATGTTACGATTTATCGCAACAGTGACCATACTCTTAACACCAAAACACATCGAAAATATCCTCAATTTAATTCATTACTCCATGCATCTAGCATGCACCCATGTCACACCATCCGCAACATCCCCAAATCTCAGTTTTTAAGAATGAAACGTATCAATTCCTCTATAAGTGATTATGACACAGCTAAACATGATTTGAGACACAGGTTTTTACACAGGGGATATTCTAATTTTGATATTGAATCTGCCAGGATCTGGACTGACAGACAGAATAGAGACTCTCTATTACAATATAAGAACAGAGAGGATTGCATTAAAGATGACACAATAAGATTTATCACCACTTATGGCAGGAACCATCAGATAGTTAGGGAAATCTTGAACCAGAACTGGAATATCCTGTTAGCTAATGACCATTTACGACAGATTTTGGGCAATAAGTGTTCCATCACATACAGGAGAGGCAAAACCTTGGGCACACTGTTCTCTCATTTCAAACATCAGGAGAGTGGTGGTGCCCATTACAAACAACTTACTATTACCGGGGACAAATTGTTAGGCACTTTCCCTTGTGGCCATTGTAGCTCGTGCAGCCAGGTGAATAAGCTTAAACAATTCACCAGTGCTAACACAAGTAAAGTTTATGATGTACGTATATTTGGAAACTATTCATCCAGTTGGGTCATTTATCTAGCAACATGTCAATGCAACGCTTTTTATGTGGGCAAAACCTCACGCCCGCTTAGAACCAGGATATGTGAACACAGGAGTGAAATACGAAATAAAAAATCCCACTAATGCTTTATATCAACATTCAATCAAACATAAAACGTCCAATTTTATGTTTATGATTATTGACAAAGTTATGGGTAACAGATACAACCAATCAGGCTGGCAAAGTATACTCAGTCACAAAGAGAAATATTGGACTATTCATTTAGGAGCACTATTTCCCCCTGGTCTTAATGAACATCTGGGTTAAAGGAATGTACATTTTTTTCTATGTTGCTAATATACCAACCTGTTTGACTGCTTATCTATTATTGGGCATCATCATTGTTATCACATGTATATACCCATTTGATGGTTTTCCTTATTATTATAAGACAACCACTTTATATAGATACCAGGTTACCTTTTGTAGTGGTATACCATATCTGAGTAGCAATTGGAGCTATTTTACATACTACTCCTGTCCACATCCAATATGAATGTCCAAACTATTCCTTGTTAAGGACTTCGTGTTGTTTTGTATACCAGTTTGTCCAGTTCTATGGGATGGGTCAATTTAAGACTTAATTTTGGCCTTATATCTATGTGAATTATATGATACGATTAGTATGTATCATTTTTATGTTTCATAGTTGGCCATTTAGCATCAATACTCAGAGACTGTTTGTATTAGTAAATTATACTATACCTAATAACGGAGTTATGTTGCTAATCACCCCCCTCTGTTTATTATGTTTGGTGCGTACATGATTGCTAACATGCAATCGTATATCATCCCTTATACCACACTGTTCAGCTATAGGTATTTCTACAGAGCACGGTTTATTTAAAGAATTATTTTAGGCTCTGATACTATGTGATGTATATGATATCTATAACTTGCCTCGCTTATGCATTTAATATTTAGCCAGGACATCACACATTACTTGATGATGACAAGAACCTGTTACTCTTTATGGGCATATATTCTTGTATCAGTATATTATACTATATCAGAAAATGTTGTCATGTTGCACATTACCTTCTTCAGTTTATTATGTCTGATGTTTACATTATTGCCAATATGTAACGCTATCTCATTTTTTATTATACTGCTCAGCTAGAGGTATTTTTATAGAGTATGGGTCAAGTTACAGAATTATTTCAGGTTCCATATTATGTGATGTATAAGACATCTATAACCTGCCTTACTTTTGCATTTCATATTTAGTCAGGTCATCACAGATCATAGGATGATAACAAGAATCTGTGACTCTCTATGGGTAAAAAATTTTTTTGATTTTTATCTATCATGAGCCTTATATAGGTTCATGGCATTGATATACTGTTAGTTGTGCCATTTCCCTTATGATCATGGTATCCATACAATTATAAATTTGTTAACCATTAATTTCTCGTTCACACTAACATATATATATTTTTTTCAATATATATATATTTTTTAACATATCACATACATTTTATGCTAGATAGTTTTTCCTCAACATGCCAGGGACAGTACATTCTGTTTTCTGTGTTTCAGGGTTATGTATTATATATGTGCATAAAGCATGTTATATGGTGGTTCACAGTCTGTTAAACAAATCACAAATAGCCTATATATCTGTCGCCATATTTTGATGCATTATTTATATTGTTTCATTAGCATGAGACTCTGTTCAGATTCATTGAGTTTTAAAACCACTAGCTACTCATTATGTATGCACATAAATTATGTGCTTTTGTTTTTTATTGGTCCCGTACCATTTATAAGCATCCATGCCTATCAGTGAGTAGTTTTTGTTTTTTCCTCACTGAAGAAGGACTTTTCCGAAACTAGTATGAGGATTGTGTTGTTATTATAGTGCTTATGCTGCACTAGTTTATTCACAATAAAAATTGGCAGTTGGAACTATCGGTGCTGGCTCTTGGCGTGTTTTTCAGGTTTGGTTGGCCGTGTACAGCCGTACTTGCGAGGTGGTGTGTTTGGTAGGCTTGTATAGGCTCTAGGGCTGATAGCCTAGTACCAACCTATGAACCTATGAACAAACCAGTATTGTCTTCCCTATCACTCTGGATCCTCTCACTGCTGCCCCTAACAACATGACCCACATTTATCATCGAGAGTTTCAGTACTGCCATCTTCCATAAGATGGAGGTACATCTTCACCCTCTGAAAACTGACTACAGTTTAATACATAACACATTTCATTGATATCTTCTAGTTGAGCATATTCCTATGAGCATTAAATTCAAGGTCATAACCTGGCCAGTTCTTTGATATCTTACATCATATTTTCAGTATGCCATCTATGACCCTGCCCAAATGAAATATGGTACTGCCTTTACGCAATTTGGTGTTAAAAGTATTATTATTTGAGTTACTGTGCAAAAATCACATTGTAGGAAGAAGCAGCTCTTCTGATCTGTCTGACAAGAAAAAGCTGGCACTAAAGTACAGAGGATTAACTCTAATGGCTAGCAAATGAGCTTCATCCTGAGTTTGATTCCCAAAGACTCCACTTGCATACTGCATCACAGGAAGTAATTTTTGCTTAGTGGGCTTATCTGGATAAAAAAATGAATGAAATACAATAAAGTGAATTAATGAAATAAAGGATATATAATTAGTTTGCTAAAATATCTTCTGACAGCTTTTCACAAAGCATTTGGAGTTATAACATCACATTTAAATGGGAGAATACAGTTCAGTATGTTTTCATCTGGGAATGTTTTCATGCAAACATATATTATATACAAAAGATAAGATGCATAAAGCTATAGTACATGAAAAACGTGGCTGCTTGGCATAAATCCCTTACTTTAGTCTGCACTGTGGCATAGTTGTGGTGGAATGGCATAGTGATCTTTATCTGCATTTATATTGCAGGGTGACAAAGGGGGTGGGGTGGGTGCTGGACAATACGCACTATATCTTATAGGATCATAGGATTATAGGAGGTTTCTAGGCTAATAGCTCCAGAGCCTTTTTAAGCCTAGCTTTTCATACCCCAGTTTACCAATTATCAATGCTCATGGGCTTGAAAAGCTTTGGTATATGCCTTAGAACATCTACAAACTGCCCCTGTCCATAATGGCTACAGGCAACAAGCCAGGGGTGAATACTTGATTTCCCACCCAATGATCCAAACTGTATTTGAATAGGCGTAGGGAAGAGCTCTGTTTCACATGAATGGAAAGTCACAGACAAGGTTTAGATCCTTCGATTGGCTAATTCTAGTGCTCTTTATTTTACAAATGAGTACCAGATCCATCAGGGCTGGTTCAGAGAATGTCTTAGTAGGTTAGGCATAACTCGCCCCTCAGTAGTCTGTAGGAGACTGAGTACAGGGACAGGGCTTTGAGGCAGTCTGCACAGGACATATTATTTATGCCCTGCATTTTTTTAGGGAGGAACCACTGTGGCTGATCCAGCTGTTGCAAGTGCCTGATCAGGTACATGCTGAAGGATGCATTATACTTGATTATTGGTCTAATGAGGGCTGAGTATAGTGGTGATCAAAGTTCAGGTCACTCTCAACCTGAGATCTCAAGTCCCTACATCCTGGGTCTACTGTTAGGGAAGTGTTATCAATATCACACTTTGCATTGGTGGTTGTCTTCCCAAAGGTATAATTATGCATTTTTTTGCACTGAGGTTTAGGCCATGGTTCAGACACCAGTTATATGTCTGTGTCAGACCCTCCTGGAGAATATCTACATCCTTGGGGTATTCAAGGATTGCACCCAGCTTGCAGTCAGCAGCAATGTTGGTAACCCAAAGATCCTCTACATTTGTCTTGACTTCAGGGAGGTATATTCCAAACAGGAGAGGTCCCAATACTGAGCCATGTAGGACACCACTAGTAACAGGCTTCTTGCTGGAGGTGGGTTCCCCCACCCTAACTTCAAGTGTCATATCTATGAGCCATTTGGCTATGAGTGAAATAGAGATGTATGCCTAAATTTGTGAGTTTGTCTATAAAACCCAAGTGAGGTATTGTGTCAAATGCCTTTGCCAGGTGAAGGTAGGCACGTACTGTTTTGCCCTCGCCCGTGGCTCTAGTGATCTTCTCGAAAAAGTCCACCAAGTTTAGTAGGCATGACCTGCCCTTGACAAAACTGTACTGGGATTGGTCCAGTGTTTGAAGATTTCCTATGTCTTTGTTTATCAGGCCAAAAATAATTCTTTCCATGGCCTTGCATAAAAGACTAGTCAAACTTATGGGCCTGTAGTTCCCTGGGTCTGTTGATGGTCTGCCTTTGTGTAGAGAGATGACTGCTGTAGTCCTCCATTCCCTGTCTGGAAGCTGTGGTTGAATAGAGATTCTAGCTGGCCTGACAGGTCATATTTCCAGCTAATTAGCAGGCATCCTGGCATATTATCTTATCCCAGTAAGGCAGTATTTTTAGCTCTGGAGAGTGCAGTGAAGAACAGTGTTCCTTTGGAGAGTGCAGTGAGGACCTATTCTTAAGTGACAGTTGGGGAAAGGTGATAGAGGGTATTTCCTGGGGGAAGCTGGAAGTGATGGGGAAGTGAAATTGGAGCTACATTTATAGGCCAGAAAATTTACTATATCCCCTGGTTCAGTATAGGAAGTTCCATTTACTGTTAGTTCAGCACACTTTTGGGTGTTACCTTTAAGGTTATATACATAACGGTAAAATGCCTGTTGGTTACCTTTAGGCTGGGAGGCTAATTTTGCCTTGAAGTTGGCTGTGGCAGATTTGATTAGCTCCATGGGTAGCTTCTTGAGACTAATAAGGGTTTTTTGTTTTGTTTTTTTTTTTTGTCTTTTGGGCATAACCCTTCCTGTTTTTGGACAGGATTTTCTTTCTTTTTGTTGTACAAGCTATTTATACTAGGGTTCCACCTAGGTGGATTTTTTTTTAGTTTGTCTTAAGTTTATTTGGGTTTGGTACTGCTGTTTCTATGCAGTTATTTACATGTATATACAGGGTTTTCATAAATACTTCCGCATAGGCCAACATGTTCTCTGAGTCTGGTTGGGGGGCAGCTTGGAATTTAGCTATGTCATCATTTAATGGGAGGTAGTTAGCCTTGGAAAAGTTCCTGAAAAGTCTGAGGTTTGTTGGGAGTTCAACCTTTATACTAATTTCAAAGATGACTACTTTTTGATCTGATCTGACCACTGAGGACATTACAAAAGGGGGAGGGGAATGCATATTTGTGACTTCCAGATCTAGGATATTTATAGCCCTAATAGGTGTGCAGACTATCCGTTCCAGGGTATGTGCAGTGACAAAATCCAGGAATCTTATCCTGGGTCACTGAGGAGGACCTATAGCTAGCAAGGATATGGTATTGGACTTTATCTAAACTTAGCTGGACATGAAGAAGCTCAAGCATGTCACATTGTTTGACCAATCTTAAGGTGTGCTTACCTTTTATGTAGATTGATACACCTCCACTTCTTGCCCCTTCTTTTGGATGGCTGGTCTAAATGTATGGAAGGCATTATAGCTTTGTGCTGCTGGAGTGCCTCCAATGGCTTTAAACCATTTCTCAGTAACTGCACAAATGTCAATATTCTCCAGGGTAAGGAGTGCTTCCAGGGAGTGGAGCTTCCTGGTGAGGCTCATTGCATTGAGCAGTAGCACCTGTAGTTTAAGGTAGAATGGTGAACCATAAACAGCAACTTTACTATAATGATAAGGAAGGGGATGTATGAATGCATCGTTTGGGTAGAATATGAAAATTACAACACTACAACATGATCTGATCTGTGCCACCAGAGAGTGTAGTAATGCATTATTTGCATAGCAGGTCTACACAGTACAATGTGGGTAGTGGAACTCATTTGCACAATGCAGGGTACATTATGGCTTACTTCCAATGCTCAGGACTGCCACTCATCAAGACATTTTCAGATCTGGATAATGCGGCAGTTTTCTATGACGAGGTTTCACACTAACTGCCATTTCATCATGCACTCCTTATATCACTGATAATACTCATGAGATAATGCAATAAACAGAATACACTTAGGTTTTAGGTGTAGTAATACTGAAATAACCCAATGTTATCAGGTAATACTTACTATGGGGCTCATGTCTTTGGAAATATACACTAATTTCAAACAAAATCCATAAACCAGCCTTTTTGTAGAGCCCTTCATGATTGTGGCAGTTTTGTTTTTCCTAATCCAGACAAAGGTTTGCACCCTGAAATAAGATTTTATTCTCTATTTGTAGTGTTTTTATATGAGGTGTGAATGCTTTCTGTGGTTATCAGGCAGAATCCTTAAAACAAGTAAGCATACCTCTCAACTGTCCAGATATTTGCCTCATATTTTTGGTCTGCTTTTCATAAAATTTGTGGTTTTATGGAAAGTCACTGAGGACTGATGTTACTAAATAGTGGCAAGCATTTGAGTTTCAGACTTCATACCCTTCAGAAAATGCATGCTAACATAAACCCTGTTATTCTAGTAACTTTTTACATTTACAAGAGCGATATTTAAACTCGGTCTCTATTTTTGGGCCTTTGCCTCCCATTATT
The DNA here is from genome assembly GCF_019279795.1 of Protopterus annectens. Taxonomy (NCBI): domain Eukaryota; kingdom Metazoa; phylum Chordata; order Ceratodontiformes; family Protopteridae; genus Protopterus; species Protopterus annectens. The sequence goes on from NC_056728.1 coordinate 1,323,912,888, forward strand.
TTAAGCTTTGTTCACATTTCATGCACTGAGAGGTACAGTCACACTATGCAGAAATGTTTGCGAGGAATGACAGTACTAAAAATCACCAGCTATGAAACTGACCTTCATTGAATAAAGTCTTTTTACTTTAAAAATTTAGCACTTTGACCTAAAACTCACATAATATCTATTTACACAGAGCCACTCATAAATATAAAAAATTTCCTTTACTGCACAAAAATTTGGCATACAGTTAAACGTTAATATTTTCAATTCAAGCAGTCTGTCTTCTATTTTCTTATACCAAACACATTTCTACTGTTATAACTAAACTCCAGGTGTACAGTCATTTCCTATTTTTGTTACTTGCAGAGTAAACATATCAAACAAGGGCATTCCATTTAATTATTTTAACTTTAGAGCTGGAACTGAATTAAAACTGTTTTCTAGCAGTATCACTAATGCAATCAAACTGAAAAAAACTTAAGTCAGAACTTGAAAAGGAGAACACATGCTGTATAGTTAAATATATATTGTACCATCTATCTTACCTATTTATTTATCCTTCTAAATAATTAGACTTGGGTAAAGAAAACAGTGTAAAACATTTTCGGAGATATCTTTTATGTATATGGCATAGCTTCATTAATAGTCATCCAAGTCCCTTTGTTAATGCACATTATATGCTTTTCCAACCTGATCAAAGCAGCTTTGATTTCAAAAAATTAAAGCTTTAATTGCTTTGTAATTCTCTTTATTTAAAAGTGATGGTAATAGTCTACAACACTGTTTAAACTGTTCCAGCTTTTCCATCAGACATCGGGGTAAATATTTCTATAGAAGTTTATTTGGTCTCTGAGTGCATGCACATGTGCAAAGAATATATGTGTGTGTGTGTGTGTGTGTGTGTGTGTGTGTGTGTGTGTGTGTGTGTGTGTGTGTGTGTGTGTGTGTGTGTGTATGTGTGCGTGTGAATGACTAGCACCTGCAATTAGTCATTACATTTCATACTTCATAATTATAATAAAATTCCAAGCTGCAGTCTTTCGTGTGACTAACTGAAAACTAAGAGACTGAATACATAACTGTTATATATGTTATGGTTTATTTTCTATTATACTACATTGTAAACATCTTACAGATGGACTATTTCAAACAGGTTTAAGAATAAATATGAAAACAATATGTTGCAGCAGTAGA